>NW_011494784.1:2931226-2937943 GCF_000754665.1 Bison bison bison
CCCAGCATCAGGGTCTTTTCAAATGAGTCAGCTCTTCATATCAGGTGGCCAAAGTATTGGAGTTTCAGCTTCAGCAATCAGTCCTTCCAATGAACACCCAGGACTGATCTCCTCTAGAATGGACTGGTTGGATCTCCTTGCAGTCCAAGGGACTCTCAAGAGTCTTCTCCAACACTACAGTTCAAAAGCATCAATTCTTCAGCGCTCAGCTTTCTTCACAGTCCAACTCTCACATCCATATGTGACCACTGGAAAAACCATAGCCTTGACTAGATGGACTTTTGTTGGCAAAGTAATGTCTCTGCTTTTCAATATGCTATCTAGGTTGGTCATAACTTTCCTTCCAAGGAGTAAGTGTCTTTTAATTAGGGTTATTTAAATTTCAATATTCCTAAGAGATAGATATAATCACTAAATTCACTACAGAAACTTACATATATCATATATGTAGTAACTGGTAAGATTAGAATTCAAGCTGGAGCTGTCAAGAATGAAACTCAAAAGTTATATACTTTCATTGCTGCTGCTAAGTCACTTCAGTCGTGTCCGACTCTGTTTGACCCCATAGACGGCAGCCCACCAGGCTCCCCTGTCCCTGGGATTCTCCAGGAAAGAACACTGGAGTGGGTTGCCATTTCCTTCTGCAACGCATGAAAGTGAAAAGTGAAAGTGAAGTCCCTTAGTCGAGTCTGACTCTTAGCGACCCCATGGACTGCAGTCTACTAGGCTTCTCCATCCATAGGATTTTCCAGGCAAGAGTACTGGAGTGGGGTGCCATTGCATGATGCTAAAATCTTGCTGAGTTTTCCTATTTCATATACACCATTAATGAAAAAGAAGATATTTTCTATACCAATAACTCATCTGGGGCACTCTACTTTTAAAAGCTCAAATCCAAATTATATTTTTGCATTCTGGTCCTTACACTCATTCTGTTCCCAACTGTAGGATTGTATTCAAGCACTAGGATAAAGGAGGTCATCTTAGGACAAAAAGAAAGGGACTGTGTTTATTTTAACTGATGTAGAAACATTTCATGTCCAATTATAAGCCACTATTGAAGCCAAAGGGGAAAAATAGTTATTGTTTTGATGGCTTACTGTGACATTATGAAGGAAATCATCAAATCACATGACTCACAAAGAAAATGGCATTCTTTTACCAGATGGATGGTAGCAGCATATAATCAGAATTCTGAAATCAGATTTTTCTCTACTTTGGAATGAAATTATGGGTCTGAGTCACATTTGTTTTTAGTTTCATCTTACAACTTCAAAGATTCTAGTCAGCAGTTTAACATCTAAAGTTTATGAGTTTCTTTTTCACTGAGTAAAAGAGAACATTTTAATTTGTTTATTGACAGTACTAACCCCTCCAATTAGTGTTGTATTTGATACTTTAGTTGGAATTCCTTGTGTCTTAGACTGGACTCTTCCAGAAGCAGACTGGAGGAAGCATTTGAGCTCAGGTAGTTTATTTGGGAGGTGATCCCAAAACACACCAGTGGAGAGGTAGAGAAGTAAGACAGGGAAGGAAATAAAGCCAGTAAAGTGTATGCTTAGGAAACAGTTATTACAGTGAGCAACCTGCAGAACCCTTCATGAACTATTTGTTACCAGTTAACAATGAGATAAATCCAAAAGATGATATCAAACATTTATATACACTTAAGCAAGTTGACATTGTCATGAAATACACATTAATTTTTTATGATATGTTACCAAAATATTGGCGAGAGACAAACAAAAACTGGTACCTCACAAATCTAAGAGAATTCATTGCCAACAGAACTTCAAGATAAGATGCTAAGAGAATTTCTTTAGTCTGAAGGGCAATGATATAAGAAAATGTGTATCTTTGAGAAGGAGTAAAGAATATTAGAGGGCTTCCCAGGTAGCTCAGTGGTAAAGAATTCGCCTTCCAATACAGGAGATGCAGGATCAATCCCTGAGTCAGGAAAATCCGCTGAAGAAAGAAATGGCAACAGACTCCAATATTATTGCCTGGGAAATTCCCATAGACAAAGGAGCCTGGCAGGCTATGGCCCACGGGGTCGGTCACAAAGAGTTAGACCTGACTTAGGGACTGAACAACATCAGTAAAGAAATGGTAAATATCTTGGTAAATCTAAAATATTGTTTGTATTTAATTTTAAAAAACAAATGGACGATTAAAAACAAAATAGAGCATTATCCTGTAATTTCAAAATGCATTTAATTTTAATATATATATCAATTATAGCACCAAGTTTGCCAAAATTGCCTATGTGATTTCAAAGTTTCTATGTATTAAGTAAAGTATTACAATGTTAACTTTATGTAGACTGTGAGAAGTTAAGGATGTATACTATTATTGCTGTAAAGACTACTAAAAAATACAGAGTTGCAACTCTGATAATAAGTACAATTTAAAGGATTTATTAATAATCTCATTTACTAATGTCCCCAAGGTCCATTCATGTTGTCACAAATAGAAGAATTTCCTTCTGTCTCATGGCTGATTTCCTCCTTTTTCATAAACCAGCTGTTGGTTTTAAAAGGAAAATTCGTGTTGAAACTTTCTAAAAATTGAGAGCAGTATAGTAAAATGCCTAGAAAACCAGAGAAAAATATTCATTTAGTAATAATTTTGAAAGTTTCTTTAATAGCAAGATACATGTAATTCTATTTTGTTTTAGATATTTGTTTTGTTTTAGATATTTAGATATTTGCCCCAGATCTATAAAGTTTATTTATGAAGTCTTGTGAAGTATCCCCCAGAGCAGAATTTTTTAGACATGGGACTAAAAGAATTTCATGTTATCTATACAGTTTTAATTTTATTTGAGGAAAATGGAGTTGAATAAATAGCTAATATTTTGAGGTGATAAAGTGGTTTCGAGAGAGTTTTCCTGTCTTTGCATTCTGATTTAAAAGGTTCTAAATATTAATCTTAACAACACTCCTGGACATCAGCATAAGAAAGATAAAGTGAGTGTCTTTATTTAGTAACTGCGGACCCACACTTTGAGTTAGAAAAAATCCTGATATACTGTAATTTATTTTGTAATTTTAAATTTAATATTAGATGCAAAATTAAAACCACATGTGCATAACATTCTGTTGTTCAGTTGCTCAGTTGTGTCTGACTCTTTGCGACCCCATGGACTGCAGCACGCCAGGCTTCCCCATCTTTCACCATCTCCCAGAGCTTGCTCGAACTCGTGTCCATTGAATTAGTGATGCCATGCAACCATCTCATTCTCTGTTGTCCCCTTCTCCTCCTGCCTTCAATCTTTTCCAACATCAGGGTCTTTTCTAATGAGTCAACTCTTTGCATCAGGTGGCCAAAGTATTGGAGCTTCAGCTTCAACATCAGTCCTTCTGATGAAAATTCAGGGTTGATTTCCTTTAGGGCTGACTGGTTTGATCTCCTCACAGTCCAATGGATTCTCAACAGTCTTCTCCAACACCACAGTTCAAAAGCATCAATTCTTCAGTGCTCAGCCATCTTTATGGTCCAACTCTCACATGCATATGACTACTGGAAAAACCATAGCTTTGACTAGATGGACCTTTGTTGGCAAAATAATGTCTCCGCTTTTTAATATGCTGTCTAGGTTGGTCACAGCTTTTCTTCCAAGGAGCAAGCGTCTTTTAATTTCATGGCTGCAGTGACTTTGGAGCCCCAAAAAATAAAGTCTGTCACTGTTTCCATTGTTTTCCCATCTATTTGCCATGAAGTGATGGAACTGGATGCCAGGATCTTAGTTTTTTGAATGTTGAGTTTTAAGCCAGCTTTTTAACCACATGTGCATCGTATTATGTATGTTTACACAATGGAAGCATAAGGAAGAACTTTCTTACGATATGAGGTGTCCAAATGTGGACATTGTTACAATTTACCAGCTGTTTAAGGGTATGAGAGAAGGTTGTAGGATTTTAGACCTCAGTATTTCTGGGGGCTCACTCAAATTATAAAATTAAAAAACTAAATGACTATTAATTCCAAGTTTGCCTGACTCCAACATGGACATTTTCACCATTACACTGTGAATGTTTATTTCTCTGCTGCCTTCTATGTCCTCTGCCCCCAACACCTCTGTTCTTCATGTCTGGTTGTCTTTGTGGCTGGGAATATTTGATCATCTGTCCCTTGCTCTCCCTTTCATGTCTAGTGCTTTAAGTCTCCTGCTCAAGCCCCATGATGGACAAACAAATCCAGAAATGACCAGCAGAAGCAGCAGGAAGTAAGGGACGTAGGAGGGGAGCAGTAAATAGAAGTAGCCTCTTTTAACTTTAAAGGGTATTGGACTAATCAAAATGAGATTAGACAGGCTCCGGATGGAGCCCCAGGATCTCGTAACTACATATCGGTAGTTAGTGAAAAGGGAGGAGTCTGTCTCCCGCATGAAAGTAGTCGACTTCTGCAAGGTTTCGTCTGACCTTCCATTTGCCACCTTTGTACAGACACTGACAGCTCCCATGCTGCTTCCTGGTTGTCCAGCCTTATTCACTGACAGAGTTTACACATCCTGTGTCCTGTTCCTTTATAATCCTTATGTCACATGTTAGCTATTTTGACAAACTGTCTTAGCAATGCATATGTATAGTTACTGTAGCATCCTTTCTCCAGAAACATGTTGGCCTCCCAGAAACAGGTCTTATTCTCCTCTCTGCTCTTTGGAGGTCAGGCCACTGAGGGAGGCATTTGGAAGCCCTCCGAGGAGCCTTGATTGCATTGCATAGGTAGTTGCTGCTCCTGCCTACTTTTAGGTACCAATTTGAGGAGTGTACACCTTCTCTGCCCACTGCTGCTTATTTTGAACTGTCCCAAATAACAGTGCTGCCCAGTGGATGGGTGAGGGAAGGATCTGACTTGCCAAGGATGCCCTTTTCTAAGTGGTATTGACAGTGGGTGTGGTGGCAGAGAGGACCCATGAAGTATGTGTGCTTCCTAAGAACCGCAAAACACGACTCTAACATCAGAGCACAGGCTCTAAAGCTGGTAAAGGCAAAGCCTAGATTGCAAACCAGACTTATCCACCTGGAGGTAGCAGCACATCTGGTTGCCCATACTATTGATTTATTTTCTCTATAACATTGGAAAAGCAGTAAGAGAAGGGTAGGAGGAGAGCAAAAAAGAATGAGTCTGGGAAGGGTCTTGGGAAAGCAAGAAAGGGTCATAAAAGTAGGACAGAGAAGCTCTTGGATATTCAGATTTTTCAACAGATCAGTAACAAGCATTGTTTTAGACAGCAAATCTTGGGAACTAAATATCCTGCTAGTAAGTAATATTGATTTTCAGCTTTACCAAAGAAACGGCATGCCCTCCAGTCCTCATCAGTGGTAAAGCCAGGAGCAGGTGAAGACCTCTGTCATCTTATCTACATGTGTGGGAGGTGGCAAAGCCACCAATGCAGGGCAGCAGTCCCCAGGACTTTGCAAGCATAGCCCCTCTGGTGTAAACAGGTTGGCTGTTTTCCCCTTATGTGCTAAGACAAAAATAAAACTACCTAACTCCCTCCTAGAGCCCCATGTCCAGCTGCCTGCCATTTATTAGTGGGAAAGACTGGGTAAGAAAAATGACTTGTGCTTCCTGTGTTTTGATCAAAATGGCCTGAATTTAGATTTTCAAGTTCAGTACTGTATAGTTACTTCCCTACAGAGAACTCTACTCCAGGCTCACTTCTCCCTCCCCTCCTGTCTGTCTTCTCTGTGTTTCAAATGAGGAGATAACACAGAAGCACCAGGAATGGATTTATGGGACTGACTATCACTATGACTTCAAGATGCAATTAATTTCTTGAAGCCCTGTGGTCACCTGGGAGCAGGAAAGGCTGGTCAGTGCTGAAGAACCATAACAACCTTGTTTCCTTTTTTTTTTTTTTATGGGACTGATGGAAACCTATTTCCTTAGCTTGGCCGAGGAGGATGTTGTTAATAACTAGGTTTCCCAATATGGATTCTGTCTGTATCAGCTCAATATTGTCCAAATATTGTTAAGGCCTCCAAACCTACTGATGGCCTTCAGTCTGATGATGACACTGCTGGCAGAGTCAGCTTGTGACTTTCAACCAGTTCACGAGTTGTGTGGAATCTGATTTCTACCTGTTTTCCTGCCCTCTCTCCTAATCCCATCACCAACCCTCTTCTCCACTAATCTGTTCACCAACCCTTAGACATGTTGGAGGCAGTCCTGGCAGCAAACAGTTGTTCACTGCTATCTAGGCTGCCTTTTTTATTCTCTTCTGTCTGTCTTTCTGCTTCTCTGTCTCTGATGCTGTCTCTCTCCCCCTCCTCCCTTCTCTCTGTGTGTCCTCTGCTTCTTTCTGTTGTATTTACTCTTTAGGTCTTAGCTTGATTCTGTCTTTCCCTGTGAAGCCTTTCTTTCCCTCCCCCTCTTTACCTCTGTTTCCTCAGATGAGGTCCACATGCTCATAGCATCACTATGGAAGCTTTGTTAGAAGGGCAGATTCTCTGGCCCCGCTCCAGATCTGTGGAATCATATGCTGCAGTCTGATAGAACCCCAGGAAATTTGTATGAACATTAATTTTAAGAAACACTTATTGCCTAGTTCCAGTGGCATTTTATCAGCTGTTTCCCCAAATGGATCCCTAGGTCTTGAAGAGATGTGGGTTCTAGCAATTTGCCATGCTCACAATGGCTAATGGTTCGCTGTCATACAGTCACTCAACAAACATGCAGTGAGGCACTGAGCTTGGCTTCAAGGATATT
>NW_011494784.1:2938043-2957976 GCF_000754665.1 Bison bison bison
ACAACATTCTTTTAAGTTTCCAGGTATATTTGTCCACCCAAGTTAAATTGACCTGGGGTTTCTGCATCAATTAAAATGGTCAGCTTTAGTGATGTATAAGAAAAGTGGATTCCTCTTTTGCTAGAAAATTAGAATATTTTCTGTGAGCATTGCAAGATGACCAGTTGGATTTTCTAAATTCCTTTATGTTCTCATTAGCACCTGAGGCTGGCTTAATCATGGAGCCCTTTTATAAGCTATGTGCTTAGTCACTCAGTCATATTCGACTCTTTGCGGCCCTATGGACTGTAGCTTGCCAGGCTCCTCTGTCCATGGGGATTCTCCAAGCAAGAATACTGGAGTGGGTCGCCATGTCCTCCTCCAGGGGATCTTCCCAACCCAGGGATCAAACCCAGAAAATTCCAGGTATAAGGTAAGGTAAAAGGACACTTCTAGTTCCTACCAGTCTCAATGAATTATGGGAAGAAAAAGTTGGAGGTAGCGAAACAGGTTGTGAGACGTGTTGGCCTCAGTTCTATAGCAGGGAGGTGGTATAGATAAACCCAGGGGAAATCCAAGATCAGAGAGGCTTTTGTTCACTTCTCACTTGTGACCATGTAAGCAGGAGGGACCACAGTGTCACTTTGCCCTGCAGGATCAGGAACAAAATAGAAATCTTAGCCTTCCTTTAGGGAATCTGCCACTTCAGAGCTAAGGAGGGTTGCACTGAGCAAGTGGACATGAGGTCTAAAGGAAACAGGCCTTGAGGTACGTGAGCAGTGCACACAAAGAGGACACCTAAGGATAGGACTGAGGGATAAAAACCAATGAAAGATTTTAGTAGTCAAGAGTTGGTATATGTCTTAAAGTTAGACTAACTCTTTACCTAAAGTAGGAAGAATCCACAGGAAGTTTATAGGAGGAAACTCCCTGCTTTGTTGCTGGAGATTTTTATTCTGCACTTTGCCGTCCTTGAGGAATAGAAACTGGTATTTCCAAATCCCTCCATTCGGGGTCATTGGTTTGGGCACTTGTCAATCACCTGAGGTGCTGGAATGGAAATTCAGTTACTATAATACCTCTCTAAGACCTTCCAGTGAAGGTCTGATCTAGTAAGAACTTAACAAGCATGAAAAATATATTTGGTCATTTGATGAAATATTTTTCTTTGTCCTTTTTAAAGATACAGTTAGTAGGCAGTAAGGTTTAACAATTAATATTCTGTTAAATTAAGAATGTCATAAACCAGAATAAATCTTATTTTAAAATGGATTATGCATGCATATAGAAAAAAATGAAATGAGTTAGATGTGGAATAAGAAAGAATGACATATTTTAAATGCAGCCCAAAATTTTGGTTTGTGGACAAAAATTCAGATGTCTGAAATGTTTTATACAAACTTGGCTTAGTTCCTAAGAGACACAGAAAATTCAGATAACTCATGTTTAGCTTCTGTAATGTTTGGGGAGGAACAAAGTCAACAGCAGATGCCTCGATGGTGTGCATGTGATGAAAGCTGAGTTACAAGTTCACAAGATGGCAATCTGTATACCTGAAATTAAATTGCTGAACCACATCAAAGTCAAAAACCAATAATCCTACAAAACTGAAAATAAATTGCTGATCCTTTATTATTTTCTCCTGAGAGACCCTATAACAAACCATTATTTTTTCCACCCATCTTCCCAATTTTTGCTCCTCTTATTTTCATAAATTAATAGAGGAACATCTCATTGGTGTCTAAACTAATTTGGTTTTGTGGTTGCATAGAAGATTAAATAGTCAACTAATATAAGAGTGATTTGAAGGCCATCCCATCCCCTTTTGTTTTCCTTGGTGAATCATTTGACAAGATGTCACCAAGGCAGCTCAGTTTAAAGAACAATATTAGTGTGGACACAAAACCAAGAAGCCCAGAGACCACTATCAGCCAAAGTGTGTCTGCTTTTCAAACAGCGAACACATCCATTTCTAACAGTTCCTAATTGTGTGTGACATGCTGATATGAGGTTTATTAATGGAAAAGGTGAATTTGACTGGCCTCCTAATATAATACACATAACCAATTATATAGAAATGTATTCAAACAACACTCCTGTTTTGTTGAGAATAGAAAAGGAAGAATGAAAATTAAAACTGGGGGATAAAGTACAGTGGGATAGTGAATAAGACAATGTCCTGAAACTAAAGAAAAGCATATGCAAATAAAGCAGTGACCGCCCCCCTTCCCCTCTCCTGCACTCCAAGCCATCAGGAGAGAATAGAGAAGATGGATAAGGGCTATTTCCACTCCAAGCCATCAGGAGAGAATAGAGAAGACAGATAAGGGCCATTTCCAATATCAGGATCTACTTGATGATTAAAAAAAAAATAACAACAACCAATAATTATATTAAAAGAAAAGAAAATCACAGAATGACACCAGTTAACAAATTAAAGATCAATACTCTGACCCACTATATTATGGGATGTGTTAAATTTCAAAAAAGTACCTGACAATCTCTGATGTGGGTGGGGAATGGATATTCTTGCCAATAGATCTCAAGCATTTCAATGTGATGATTTAAACACCCTCAGTTTTGTTCATTTTATTCAGTTGAAGTATCAGAAACTCCAGCTCATCAATGCTGAAAATACAACTGGGTGTAGTGATGCTGAGTCACACAAACTAAACTCAAGGAGGCTTTTATAACATGTGCTGTGTTTTAGTCACTCAGTTATGTCACACTCTTTGCAACCCCATGGACTGTAGCCCACTAGGCTCCTCTGTCCATGGGTTTTTCCAGGCAAGAACACTGGAATGGGTTGCCATGCCCTCCTCCAGGGAATCTTCCCAACCCAGGGATCAAACCCAGATCTCCTGCATTGCAGGCAGATTCTTTACCATCTGAGCCACCAGGGAAGTCCTATTTATAACATAATGACAACTTCATATTTTACAAGGAACAACGTAACTCACACGAGGAGTAGATTATTCATCTTAACCTGGAGAGTCTATTTTCTTCCCACAGAAAAGTCATACAAAGAAGCAAATAAAATTCAAAAAGTTGCTTCACAAATATGGAATGAAAAAGTTTAATGTCACTAGAAATTTAGAGCCCAGTACATCTATATTCACAACAGGGATTAACTGCAAAGTAGATCTCTTCTTGCCAAGATGCTGTATTTTTTTAGACATTACTATTCTGACTTTTTTCTTTTCTGAGTCTCTTTTGTCTCTATATTATTCCTGCTGACTTTCCTCCCTATCCTTCTGATTGATATATTCTTTCTTTAGATATGATAATAACATCAATGGGGATGTTACTTTTGTTGTCATCATTGTTAGTCTGTTCTTTAGACTATTATTATTTTTTGAAGTATGCTGAAGCAACTCACCATTCAAGTATGGTTTAGGGACCAGCAGCATGGGTGTCGCCTGGAAGCTTGTTCAGTTCAGTTTAGTTCAGTCGCTCAGTCGTATCTAGCTCTTTGCAACCCCATGGATGGTAGCATGCCAGGCTTCCCTGTCTATTACCAACTCCCTGAGCTTGCTCAAACTCATTTCCATCGAATCAGTGATGCCATCCAACCATCTCATCCTCTGTCGTCCCCTTCTCCTTCTGCCCTCAATCTTTCCTAGCATCATGGTTTTTTCAAATGAGTCAGTTCTTTGCATCAGGTGACCGAAGTATTGGAGCTTCAGCTTCAATATCTGTCCTTCCAATGAATATTCAGAACTGATTTCCTTTACACTTGTCTGGTTGGATCTCCTTACAGTCCAAGGGACTCTCAACAGTCTTCTCCAACACCAATTCTTCAGTTCTCAGCTTTCTTTATGGTCCAACTCTCGCATCCATACATGACTACCAGAAAAATCATAGCTTTGACTAGACAGACCTTTGTCAGCAAACTATTGTCTCTGCTTTTTAATATGCTGTCTAGGTTGGTCATAGCTTTTCTTCCAAGGAACAAGCATCTTTTAATTTCATGGCTGCGTTCATCATCTGCAGTGATTTTGGAGCCCAAGAAAATAAAGTCTGTCACTGTTTCCATTGTTCCCCTTCTATTTGCCATGAAGTGATGGGACTGGATGCCATGATCTTAGTTTTTTGAATGTTCAGTTTTAAGTCAGCTTTTTCACTTTCCTCTTTCATCTTCATCAGGAGGCTTTTTAGTTCCTCTTTGCTCTCTGCCATAAGGGTGGTGTCATCTGCATATCTGAGGTTATTGATATTTCTCCCAGAAATCTTGAATCCAGCTTGTGCCTCATTCAGCCCAGGATTTTGTATGATGTACTCTGCATATGGGAGAAGGCAATGGCAACCCACTCCAGTACTCTTGCCTGGAAAATCCCATGGACGGAGGAGCCTGGTAGGCTGCAGTCCAGGGGTCACTAGGAGTCAGACACGACTGAGCGACTTCACTTTCATTTTCTTGCATTGGAGAAGGAAATGGCAACCCACTCCAGTATTCTTTCCTGGAGAATCCCAGGGTCGGAGGAGCCTGGTGGGCTACCGTCTATGGGGTCGCACAGTCAGACACGACTGAGGCAACTTAGCAGCAGCAGTAGCAGCAGCAACTCTGCATATAAGTTAAATAAGCTGGGTGACAGTATACAGCCTTGACATACTCCTTTCTCAGTTTGGAACCAGTCTGTTGTTACATGTCCATTTCTAACTGATGCTTCTTGACCTGCATACAAATTTCTCAGGAGGCAGGTAAGGTGGTCTGGTATTCCCATCTCTTTAAGAATTTTCCACAGTTTGTTGTGATCCACACAGTCAAAGGCTTTGGTATAGTCAATAAAGCAGAAGTAGATGTTTTTCTGGAACTCTTTTGCTTTTTCTATGATCCAATGGATGTTGGCAATTTGCCTTTTCTAAATCCAGATTGAACATCTGGAAGTTTTTGGTTCATGTACTGTTGAAGCCTGGTTTGGAAAATGTTGAGCATTACTTTGCTAGCCTGTGAGATGAGTACAATTGTGTGGTAGTTTGAACATTCTTGGCATTGCCTTTCTTTGGGATTGGAATGAAAACTGACCTTTTCAGTCCTGTGGCTACTGCTGAGTTTTCCAAATTTGCTGGCATATTGAGTGCAGCACTTTCACAGCATCATCTTTTAGGTTTTGAAATAGCTCAGCTGGAATTTTATCATCTCCACTAGCTTTGTTTGTAGTGATGCTTCCTAAGGCCCACTTGACTTCACAGGATGTCTGGCTTTAGGTGAGTGATCACACCATCATGATTATCTGGGTCGTGAAGATCTTTTTTGTACAGTTCTTCTGTGTATTCTTGCTACTTTTTCTTAATATCTTCTGCTTCTGTTAGGTCCATACCATTTCTGTCCTTTGTTAGAGGCTTGTTAGAAATGCAAAATCTTGGGCCCTACCCCATACCCACTGAATCAGATTGTGTATTTTAATAAAATCATCAGGGATTTTGATGCACATTAAATTTTAGAATGAACTTCCCATCCCTACCTCTGCTTCCATCTCTGTCTTTCTGCTTTTGCCTTTACAGTTGGGTTAACTCCAATTCAATATGGAAAGTAATCTCAAATATAAACTCTTCTATGCTGGCCCAGTGTGTTTTGAGTTTATATCTTAGTCTCAAGGAATACCTTCATGTCAGACTTTGGGGACTACTTTACTATTGTACCCATAGAAAAAAGCTCTCTGAAAACAGGGCCTGACATTAAACCCAATAGCCTCAATGGTGTACTTGGAAGAAGCAAGCGTACTTGCGACATAGCTCTACCATTGAGTGAATAAGCTAATTTCCAACTAAAATCTCCTTTGAGATAGTCAGGATTCTACCACTTGGAAGTTACAGAAAAGTGACAACAGTGGCTTAGGTCAATAGGAGAATTGTTAGCTCTCAAATGTCCAGGGTTGGGATTTGTGTCATCAATGATGCAGGAACCCAGAGCATCATGTTGCCAGGCTCTCGCTCCCCACCGCTCATGCCGGTCTTACTCCCTCTGAGGATGGTTGTCAGCACTTAGAGATTCAGCCCCAGAGTAGCTTACAGACTGATTTGCAGGATATTGCAAGACAACTTCTGTTCCTGCTACTTGAAAGGCTAGGGTTCGGATATATTCCTGCTCAAAATTAGGATGGGGAACACATGTATACCGGTGGTGGATTCATTTTGATATTTGGCAAAACTAATACAATTATGTAAAGTTTAAAAATAAAATAAAATTTAAAAAAAATTAACAAATTCATTTACTGCTAAAGCCAACTATGGAAAGCTGGGGAAGGCAATTATTAAGAAGCTTAAGAAGGAGAAGCAGCAGAAGGTAGACAGGCTCAGTGGATTTGGGCTCCTTCCTCATCCTGTATTACCTCCAGGAACTGGAGGACCCGCCTGGTACTATCACAAGATTAGTGGCCGCCCAGAGAGACTATCTCTTTTTCAATTAAGTGTTATCATCTTTACCTACTTCAGTTTATAATCTGTTCATTATTTAGGTTTCTTTTTCCAGTGAGAGTCAAAATGCATATAAGCTAATCTGGCGCTTCTAAATTGCTTACAGTATATTTAAGATTGAAAGCAAAAAAGAATCCTTAACTTTATTCTAATCATCACATCATGGAACTTGCTCTATTGATGTTTGTGTGCGATTCCCAAAACATAATTTTTACATCTGTATGAAAACAAGAACAAACCACTTTGGGGGAGAAGCTTGTCAAGTTTAATCTTGTTTCATATTTGGAGTGATGTCTCATTTAGGGACTATGAACTTTATAGTGCTATTTCTCCATTAAAAAAAGCTTCATAAGGAATCATAATAAAAGCCCAAACTTTATGAATAAAATTAAAATCAATCATCCTTGGAAGGAATTACTTGGACTGCTTACTAATAAGAGCAAGTACAGAAAATGGATCCCACAGTGGCTAATGTTAATTTTTTTCTTCCTTTTTCTCCCCCTAATCAAATATAGCTTGCTTTTAAAAGTATTTGCCTAAGATTAAGACAGAAATTTATACTCTGTGGTAGAGAAAAAAAACAACAACCTTGATTTGGGAAGATTGAACATTCCTTAATTTGCTGAACTGATGCTGTGCTTAGTCATTTTTATGATTGTCTGTCCTACAATAGGGTATGAATTCTTCAAGATAGAACTTAGAGACAATACAAGCATCAGCCTTTCATGAAGGACAGCAGTAGTGCATCTCAGTTGATCAAGACAGATGCTGGGAAAGGTCATCATTTGAATAGCACTTTTAAAAAATGATAGGAACACAGGGCCATTCATGGGAGCAGATTGTCCCATCAAAATAATACTGAAGATGACTTATTTCCATAGGTGTGGGCAGAATGTCAGGGAAATGAGAGAAAGCACGGTACCTTGAAGCTGATGACACTGGAGCACCTTAACTACTGCTAGATACAAAAAGATGGGGATCTAGAGACAGAGCTAAGTATGGCCAGAATGAGGGTGGGCCAAGTGAGATGCTTAAGGTGCAAAATTGAAAGAGAAACCCTCAGGGTCCCTTCTCTGGCTCTGCCCCTTCACCCCTGCCACACTCCCATCCCAGTGGGCAAACATTAACCCTGAGGTTTAATTTCCCTATAATTCTGGTTCTCTTACATCATTGCATATAGCCTTGAGGCAGAAAGTAGGAAGACTAGCAGAGGAAGCTTGTCATTTGTTACAGGATGCCACCACTGTAAGATGAGTCTGTGCCTGCTCACTAGAACAGCTCCTGCAGGCAAAGGTTAGCTGCAGGGACCTGACCCCAGGCCCCAAGGCTACACAGGACAAGTCCTAGGTGGAGGAGCACTGGGACACAGTCCCCAGTATCCTACTCCTTTGCTTTGCTTTTGACTCTCCCACCCCCATCCCATCAAGTCCAGACCTTTATTACCTTGGAGACAGGATTAGACACAATATTATGTCATGCATTTGAATATCTACTTTTCTAGTGGCAAAGATTAAAACCTTTTCTTTTAAGCTAATGTCTCTATCACAATTTATAACCTATATTTTGAAGCTCAAAAGCTGAGCATTGTATATTTATTTCTCCTTGTATTTCTGCTAAGACAACTCTAGCCTGAACTGGGGAATGTGGGGAAAAAAGAATTAGGGTAGCAGAATATGGCAGCAAAAAGTATAGGTTAAAATTTCAAAACATAATCTGCCTGCCACCTCCCCCAACAACCCAGTATTGACTGGTAAAAATTATTCATTTTTGGATATCCCAGTCTTACCACAAGGCATTGCTTACTCAAGAGGATGATGGCTTGACCTTCTCAGTCTGGTCGCTTCCCAATAGCACCCTCCACCTCCTACCCCAGTGAAGGTCCTGATGTGATAAACTGACTCTGAAATTGTCCTAGTTGAGAATCTGGAGAAAGGAGAAAAGAGGAGCATGGAAAGAGGCATAGAAATAGAAGAATAGGAAGGGCTTGGGAGGAATCTCAAGTGAGGAAAGCAACCGTGGCATGTGAAGGCAGTGTTTAGAGCAGGAAAAAAAACATAGGAGCTTTAAACAAGTATTACAGGTGTTATATATATTTATCTGTTGGTGTTCAAGAGATATATAATAGACGAGTTATTTTTAAATTGCTTCTGATTACAAGGACCATCTTCTTTTAACTGTTGGCTTTTCTCTGGGACTGAAGCATGTGACTCACATTAAATATCATTCATATCGTTCCCTGAAAACACGTCCCTGCCACTCTCTCCTTTCTCTATTCTTTCTCCTCCTAACCTCTCCCCTTCTTTCTCTCTCCTTATCAGCTGTATAAAGTGGGTTTATAGATTTATGGGCTATAAGGGCTGAGATATTATCCTACCCACAAGTTTAGACCACCGTGGCGATAAAAAGAAAATCATGATCTCAGATACTTGATCTTCAGTTTTTGCCTTTTGAATAATATTATATGTCATTTATTCTGTGCTGTATGTTACAGTCCTGATGTGCTCAGTTGCTCAGTCATGTCCAAGTCTTTGTGACCTCATGGATTGTATCCTGCCTGGCTTTTCTGTCTATGGAATTTTCCAGGCAAGAATACTGGAGTGGGTTGCCATTTCCCACTCCAGGGGATCTTCCTGACCCAGAGATTGAACCCACGTCTCTTGCATCTCCTGCATTGGCAGACGGATTCTTTCTCACTGCACCACCTGGGAATCCCACAGTCCTAATGAGTGTTGCTAAATCTTTCTTGATTCTACCTCATTCTCTCTGTCATGAGCCCATAAGCTCTAAGGGCCTGATTTTGTCCTGAACTTGTCTCCAGCCCAGTATTGCAACCCTTCTCTTTTAGACTGCAGCCTTCATTTCTATCTGTATTCATTTCCTAGGTTGGCCTTAAAAGTCATTAAAAACTTGGTGATTTCAACAATAGAAACTTTTTCTTCCAAAGTTCTGGAGGCTAGAAATCTAAAATCAAGGTGCTAGCAGGGCCGTGCTCCCTCCGAAGGCTTTGGGGAAGAAACCTTCCTACCTCTTCCCAGCTTCTGGTCGGTGCCCGCAATCCTTGGTGTTCCCTGGCTTGTGGCTGCGTCACTCCATGCCTCCACCCACACATGGCCTTCCCTCCTCTGTTGTGTCTCCTTTGTATGTATGTCTGTGTCTCTCCTGTTATAAGAACACCACTACAGTTGACCCTTGAACAATGTGGGAGCTAGGAGCACAGCCCTGTGCAGGTGAAAATCCACATATAACTTTACAGTCAATCTCTATATCCATGATTCTGCATTGATTCAACTTACAACAGATTGTGTAGTATTGTAGTATGTGTTTAGTGAAAAAAATCCATGTATAAAGGAACTCACAAAGTTCAAACCTGTGTTGTTCATCAACTGTCATTGGATTTAGCGTCCACCACAATCCAGTATGAGCTTCCCAGGTAGTAGGGTAGTAAAGAATCCGCCTGCCAACAAGGAGATTCAGGAGACTCAGGTTCGATCTCTGGGCCAGGAAGATTCTCAGAGAAGGAAATGGCAACCCACTCCAATATTCTTGTCTGGAGAATCCCGTGGACCGAGGAGCCTTCTGGGCTATAGTCTATGGGGTTGCAAAGAGTCAGACATGACTGAACAACTGAACATGCACACATGCACACACATAAATCCAGTATGACTTCATTTTAACTTTACTCATTACATCCAGGTTTCCAGGTGGATGTGAATTTGGGAGGGCACTATTCAAGCCAGCACACAATTGAAGGCAGTGCAACAGCATTTCCTCTCCACTTCACCCAAGGCATCATGCCAATCCAAGATTGCCAGTCGAGTCTGTGGCCAGGGCTAGACACTGGACTTGGATTTGCATCCCAACCCTGTGGGTTGCAGCTATGAAAATGCAACCCTGGGCATTCAGCTTGCTCTGACACTTCAGCTGTCCATTTTTCAGAAAGAAATTCACCCCATAGGCTGTGGGGACATGTTTTGGCATGGGAACAATTTGATTTGGTTGCAGTGATGGGGTTTGAAGCTCACTGAGTGTAGGTAGCTATCCAGACAAGGCACATCAACTCGAATGCACAATCCAGTTTATCCTTTCACAAAACACTTCAGAGAACAGGGACAGATATTACTTTTACAATGTTTAAACATTTCTCTAGTGCCAATAAAGGCAGAGCCTAGTTCTTGAGAGTCACTTTGACATATTGGCATCTTTCTGTTTTATGGGCTGCCTTGTAATGCAGATTTATGGAACTAGAATGAACTCCAAGTCAAAGCCACAAAGAGGAGGCCAGCAAAGGGCACAAGAAATTACCTCTTGCAATATGAATTCCTGAATTGGGAAGTGCAAGTAAAATCCAAGTTTTGAAAATTAATTTAAAAATTGAAAAAATAGAACAATACACTTAACATTTATTTATTAATATATATAAAGACTCACATCCTGTATCTATGGACTGTGGTCAGAGAGGACTTTAGTTGCTGTGAGACTCCTTGACCACTGAATATTATTACAGCCTGGCGTGGGGCCTGAATTATTGATACTCTGTGTCTATGGCTGCCTTGCAAAACCACTGGAAGATTGAGATGCCCAGTATAATCTGTGCTGGGTGATAACTAAAACCAATCATTAGGAAGTAATTTTATAAAATTTAAGATATATATACACGTACTTGCATGCAAAGTTACTTCAATCATATCTGACTCTTTGTGACCCTATGGGCTGAAGCTCACCAGTTCCTCTGTCCATGGGATCTCCAGGCAAGAATACTGGAGTGGGTTGGCATTTCTTACTCCAGGGGATCTTCCTGACCCAGGGATCAAATCCACATCTCCTCCATTGGCAGGTGGGTTCTTTACCAGGTGGGCTTACCACTTGGGAAGCCCATATATATAATTTCCTAAAGGCCAAGAAGGTAATATAAATAAAAGAGGTTAGCTGGGTGAGGGCTGCAACCACTCAAGAGTGAGGTCTCTGCTACTAGAAGAAGCAGATACTTCAGTGACTGTTGCTCCCTTAGAAGGTGAATTTTAGTAACAATACAGCCAGACATTATAAAATTCTTTAAGGAAAACAAAACATCCCAACTTTAATGTAAATTCCTACTTTTAAAAAAATGTAGATGACTGGTTAAATTGTTTTGAAAACCCAATTCAAGTAAAATCATTGTTATCATCATCATCATCATCATGGTTGAAGAAGCCTGGTTTCTGCAAGTATCCACTGATTTAAAGTTTCCACCACAAGATTAAAGAGAAAATACCTTTTTTTTTTTAGGGGAAAAAAAGATGAGGAAATTTCTATCCTCAGCCATATTTTTAACAATAGGTCTGCATTTTTACATAAGGAGACTTGGGTTGTATTCACAACTCTGCTACCAGTAACTCAAAACCCTCCAGTAAGTTATTTTCTGGACATCAGTTTCCTAATGTGAGGCCAGATGACTTCTGAGTATTTCTGTTGCTCTCGTTTATTCTTTGATTTTTGTGATGAAGCACCTTGAAGGCAAACATTGTATTCGTTTTGTCCAGGGCACAGTGGCTGGCATGTGGTCAGCGCTCAGTGAGTATTGTTCAGTGCAGGACTAAATGCACGAGTGAGTGAATCAGTGTTATCCCCATTTTCAAGATGAGTAAACTGAGTCCCAAAGAGGTTAATAAACTGGAAAATTCTGAAAGAGATGGGAATACCAGACCACCTGACCTGCCTCCTGAGAAATCTCTATGCAGGTCAGGAAGCAACAGTTAGAACTGGACATGGAACAACAGACAGGTTCCAATTAGGAAAAGGAGTACATCAAGGCTGTATATTGTCACCCTGCTTATTTAACTTATATGCAGAGTACATCATGAGAAACACTGGGCTGAAAGAAGCACAAGCTAGAATCAAGATTGCCAGGAGAAATATCAATAACCTCAGATATGCAGATGACACCACCCTTATGGCAGAAAATGAAGAACTAAAGAGCCTCTTGATGAAAGTGAAAGAGGAGAGTAAAAAAATTGGCTTAAAACTCAACATTCAGAAAACGAAGATCCTGGCATCTAGTCCCATCACTTCATGGCAAATAGATGGGGAAACAGTGGAAACAGTGTCAGACTTTATTTTTCTGGGCTCCAAAATCACTGCAGATGGTGACTGCAGCCATGAAATTAAAAGACGCTTACTCCTTGGAAGGAAAGTTATGACCAACCTAGATAGCATATTCAAAAGCAGAGACATTACTTTGCCAACCAAGTTCTGTCTAGTCAAGGCTATGGTTTTTCCAGTGGTCATGTATGGATGTGAGAGTTGGACTGTGAACAAAGCCAAGCACCGAAGAATTGATGCTTTTGAACTGTGGTGTTGGAGAAGACTCTTGAGAGTCCCTTGGACTACAAGGAGATCCAACCAGTCCATCCTAAAGGAGATCAGTCCGGAGTGTTCATTGGAAGGACAGATGCTGAAGCTGAAACTCCAGTACTTTGGCCACCTAATGTGAAGAGCTGACCCATTTGAAAAGAGCCTGATGCTGGGAAAGATTGAAGGCCAGTTAAGAAGGGGACGACAGAGGATGAGATGGTTGGATTGCATCACTGACTCAATGGACATGAGTTTGGATAAACTCTGGGAATTGGTGATGGACAGGGATGCCCGGCGTCCTGCAGTCCATGGGGTCGCAAAAAGTTGGACATGACTGAGCAACTGATCTGAACTGAAAGAGGTTAAGTGATGTATCTAAGTTTGTACTGTTAAAACAGGCAAAGACAGTATAGGGAACTTCGGTCTTTCTGCCCTTGAGGTAGTGACAGGTAAACACTGAACACGAATGAGGACATACCAACTTCAAACTCTCCCTAGATTATGTTGCCAGTCCAGCTGGGTCCAGTGCCTTGCTACTGGTCACTTCTCCCTGCCTGTTTTTTTTTAAATTATCATTTACATTTCATAAAGTCACCCTAATTTTAGTGTACAGTTGGAAAGTTTTGAGAACACATAAAATCATATAACCACAACCAAAATCAAGATATAGAGAAGTTCCATCAAAATTACACATGTATTGGGTATACATAAAGTTGTCCTATGAGTGGTGTTTATTATTTTTCAGACATTTTCTTCTCTGTGTTTCATTTTGGACAGTTTCTATTCCTATATCTTTAAAATCACTGATATTTTCTTCTTCAGTACCTAGTGTATTTTAATTCCATTCTATATATTTTTCATCTCAGACTTCATGTTGTTCATACCCAGAAGTTCAATCTGGGTCTTTAAAAAATATCTTCCATAACTCTCCTTACTGTGCTTATGTTTTTCTCTACTGTCTTCAACCTATAAGTAACAGTCATAATAACTATTTTAATATACTTGGTCCTAATTCCATTGTCTTTGTTATTTGGGGGTCATTTTTGATGGGCTTCCCTGGTGGCTCAGAGGTTAAAGCGTCTGCCTGCAATGCAGGAGACCTGGGTTCGATCCCTGGGTTGGAAAGATCCCCTGGAGAAGGAAATGGCAACCCACTCCAGTATTCTTGCCTGGGGAATCCTATGGACAGAGGAGCCTGGAGGGCTACAGTCCACAGGGTCCCAAAGAATTGGACTCGACTTCACTCTTTCACTTTTCACTTTTTGATAAGTTGATTTTTCTATTCTTTGTGCATCATATTTTCCTGCTTCTTTTATGTCTGATAATTTTTGATTGGATGCCAGATGTCTTGAATTTTTCCTTGTTGGGTGCTGGCTTTTCTTTCAGTGAACTTTGTGCTGGGATCCAGGTAGGTTACTTGGAAATTCTAGGATCCTTTTAAGACCTTCTTTTTACTTTGTAAAGTGGGATTAGAGGGCCTTATTGTAGTGTTAACTTCGCCCCATGATGAAACAGCCCGTTGAGTCCTTGGCCCAGCCCCCATGGGCCTCAGGGTTTGCCTTCTTGTGGGCAGGAATAGGAACTATCCCAGGCCTGTGTGCGCCCTGGTGCTGTCTCCGCCTGCTCCTTTTCTGGTAGTTCACTCCCTGGCCTCGGCTAGTTCCTCCACACGTTTAAGAGGCGGTTAGTGTGCAGATCTCTGGAGCTCCTGCTCTGTGTACTTCTCTTCTCTCTGCTCTAGCTGCCTGGGCCTTCAAAAGCTCCCATCTCCGTCTCCCAAACTCAGGGAGACCTGGAGGACTTGCCTGGGTTTCCGTTTCCATGAGGAGGCCTGGGAGCACTCTGCAAGCAGTAAGTGGGGTGACGGCAGACGCCTTCTTATTGTGTCCCCTCTCTCAAAGGCCATTACCCTGTACTGTTTGTTGTCAACTGCCTGAAAAAAAAATTTTTATCACTTATTTTCTGGTTGCCTATTTCTTTAAGAATGTGTTTTGGGGGAATATAAGTCCAGTTCTCACTGTACCACCTTGGCAGGAAGCAAGCCATTGGTCTCTCTGATTTCCTCTTGTTCAGTCACTCGTGAGGTGGCTCTTTCAATGTCTTCTTCTTTAGTCTCTTAACAATGCTGATTCAGATTTCCTTCCTTGTCACGTTGTCTCTAGTTTGTAAGTAAATAGGCAATGGGAATAACTTTATTATTTTATTTCTAGTCAATAACCATGGCTAACTCACTTTTTCAATCTATCTCTGTTGCTTACAAATTGCTGCATCAGCCACTGCTTCAGTTTAGTATTGATTCCTGGCACAAACACCCCACTCCTGAGCTGCCAACCTGTCTGAGCTGTGTTCCCAGCATTTGAATTCACTCAAGACACCACCCCTAGTGTCTCCACTGTTCCATTCATCTGCAAGGTTTTTATGATGCTCATATTCATTCAAAAATTGTTGTGGAGCATCCACTAGTCTAGTCCTGTGTTGGACTGGGAGAGCAGTGGTGAACAGAGAAGCCATGGCTCCAGCCTTGATGAACTGATCACCTAATGGAGGGAATATATGTCAATCAAATATTCGTATTTGTGAGAATACAACTCAGGAGCTATGAAAATGATGGATAAATTTGTTTTTTAAACATTCTTTAGAAAACCATAGCTGAGTAGCAGATATAGAGGGGAAGAAGTGATTGGTTTGATATAAAAATAGTAATTGCTTCAAAATAACCTAAAATGGACATCAAGGTCCATATCCGTGGGGTCCTCAAGGCTTGTTTACAACAAGCTACGAGTGAGAGGAAGCAAGCCAGGAGCTACGGAAGACAGATCAGGTCAGAAACCCTACTGAGGGCACACCCTAGGGAGTAATCATACAGTAGTGAGGCAGCCAAACTCCATCCCACAGATGAGTTCATTTCAGTCTCACCCTCATCTCTGGGTGGAGCAGAATGAAATAAAAGGAAAACAGGCTCCTCTGAGACTCCATTACTATAGCCTTCAATCACCTGATATTGAGGCTTGAATTTAAATGTGAAGACCAAAGAGCTTGAGGCCAAAATTGTAATTTAAGGTGTTCCCAATAGTTCATAGGGAAAATTAATGCAAAGGACTATTTAGCATACAGCAAGATGATAAACTTCAGTCATAATAAAAATACACTGAGATAATACTTTGCAGCTACCAAATTGGTAAAAAAATACCAAAGTGTCTTATTTTCTATTGCTGGGAGGTTGCGGAGGAAGACATTTTCATTGACTACTAACGAGTCTTACAAAATGCTCCGACTTCCATGGAGGAGACTAGTAAAATCACATATACATCCACCCTTGCACACATGGGTCCTGTTTCTAAGGATCTGTCCCAACTATCTGCCAAAAAAAATCACAAGTTGATATCAGCAAGTGGCTAAAAATTGCAGCTCTATTTGTAACAGCAAAAATCTCAAAACAATGCAAATGCTCATAGAGCAGGAGATGAATAAATTACTATAATAAACTAAGAAGTTGATTATCAATAAAATACTCTGTTGTATACTGTTTGTGAGACATATTTCAGAAATAAAAGAACTTAAAATGATTGAAAGTAAAATGACAGAAAAATATATATAAAGCAAATGTAAACCACAAGAAGTGGAGAGGGGTAAAAAAGTTTATTTTAGACAAAATAGAGTTTGACAAGTTATTATAAGAGAGAAAGAAGATCAAAGCATATTAGTAAGTGGTAATTTCATCAGAAAGATATATTTCTAACTTTGTCTATACCTGTACTATAGCTTAGAAATATATAAAGCAAAACTTAACAGAACCCAAGAAGATATTGACAAATCCACTAGCTTAATAGATTTTTAAGATTTGTGATTGCTAGTCAAGGAGAGAAAAATCAAAAGGATTATAGCAGAGAGCTGCTGCTGCTGTTGCTAAGTCACTTCAGTCGTGTCCAGCTCTGTGCGATCCCATAGACGGCAGCCCACCAGGCTCCTCCGTCCATGGGATTTTCCAGGCAAGAGCTACTTTCCTCCAATATCTGGGGTTATTTCCCTTTTTTAAAAAAAAATGTACTTCACATCCAAAGGCTATATTTCCCAACTTCCCTGACACCCAGGTGTAGTTCTGTGACCAAGTTCTTGCTAAAGGAAAAAATATGGAAGTGACAAGTACACGGTTTGGATCATGCCTTTTAAAGAAACTGGCTAGACTGGAACTATGAAGGTAAGAGCTAGAGATGGACCAGGAGATGGAGGTCGTGTGTTGAGGAGGAAGAGCAACAGAACAAAAGGAGTGTGGGCCCTGGACACTGTAAATGCTTGCATGGGTTGTATCCTAACTGCCATGTAAGAGGAAAGTAGACCCCTCTCTATCTTAAGCACAGTTTTTGTGGATCTTTGATACAATAGCTGCTGCTGCTAAGTCACTTCAGTCGTGTCCGACTCTGTGTGACCCCATAGATGGCAGCCCACCAAGCTCCCCTGTCCCTGGGATTCTCCAGGCAAGAACACTGGAGTGGGTTGCCATTTCCTTCTCCAGCTACATCACAACAAATACAAAGTTAGTCCCTGGAGATAGAGCTACAGGAACAGAATCTGGGTGACATTTGCTTGGAAGACACCCTACAGGCTCCGAGAATGCAGTCAGGGCAAGCTGAAAATCTGGAGGCCTGCACAAATCACTTGGTAAATCTGTCTCCTCTGATGCTTTGGCAGGTCTTTCACATGCTGACACAGCCTTCCTTCTCAACTCCTTTATTTTGAATGACTTCAAGGTAGCTGCCAATAAGTTGAAGCAGAATAGGATTGGCAGAGCATGGAGATCATTAATAAAACTCCAGAAGTGAAGAACTGCTGAGATTAGTGCTTTTCAACCTTGTTCACTCAAGCACTCAAAATATACTTTAATATTTATGTAGACCATAGGGGTACATCAGTGAGGCTACTTATAGCCGGTGGTGACCAAGCTGCAGGCTCCAGTCATCCCAAGTAGAGCCCAAAAGGAACAATATCCTGGATGTATTTGTGACCTATTTGTGGCTACATAGTATGCCCAGTGCACTGCTTGAAGAGTTTGGTTTTACATGCGGTCTTAGGCTATGGCCACTCCAGCGTGGAACCGACCAGAAGCAAGCCTAAGAAGCCTAACGAAGTTTCAAGTCTAACTTAAAAGATCTGTCCTTGTTGACCTCTCAAAGTAGTTCTCAAGCCCCCAAGTCTGGAGAGGCTGGAAATGCCTGTAATAATACCATTGCCTGACAAAAGAGGTGCACCGTCTTACAGCCTCTTCAATGTGCCACCGGACAGGAAAGGGGCAGGAAAACTCCTTCTAATGGCAAATCCAGAGGACAAAGGATTCCTGCCAGACCTGAAATGACACCGCAACATGGGCTAAGCAAGAATCTGTCCCCACTGTCAGGACAGCAAATCTTCACATGCCAGTAGTGTTGAAATCTTCCTATGAAGGCATGATTCCTAGGTGTTGCTAAAATCCCCTTTTCTCAGTGAAGAGTTTTTATTGCCAAAATTCTATTCATACTCCACAACTGTGTAGGAGGCAGACAAGGGCGAGCATATAAACAGCCTACAGTCCTCTGCAGGACCCGACCTGGCTGGGTCGGGTCCTACAGAGGCAGGCCTAATGAAGTGACTAGGGCCTCTCCCAGCAATTCTGCACTTCTGCAGGGGATTACAGGGACAGATTGTTATCTAGGGAGGAAAGGTTGCATTATGTGTAGTGAGAAGTATACATTGGCATGGTGGATAGGCATACTAATTATCATAACAGCCCAGAATTGCTTATGCTTGGACTGCTTTGGGAGAAAAATATACTTCTCTCTTAAGTCACAGACTTGTTGGGCCTGTGCTATTAATATATCTTAACCACTGGCATATAGCTTAACTACTAGAGGGACAGAGCAGATTTGAAAGCACAACCAAAAAAGCCAAAGGAAACGTGCATAAGCATAGTCCTAGAAGCTACTTTTAGAATTGTTAAAAAAAAGAAAAAGAAAAACTGAAACAATTCAAATATCCATCAAGAACAGAAAGGATAAATGTAATTTGTCAGACAGTAGAATATAAAATAGTGGAGGAAAAAAACCAGGAAGAAGCATGAGTCAACCATCATAAACATGATGTTTAATGAAAGAAAATCACAGAAAAATGCAGGCAGAATGATTCCATTTATGTAAACTTTTAAATGATACAAAACTAGAGACTTATTGTTTAGGTATACATTCATAGGTGGTATATTCGACTCTTTGCTACCCTATGGACTGGGGCCCTCTGGGCTCCTCCATCTATGGGATTTTCCAGGCAAGAATACTGGAGTGGGTTGCCGTTTCCTTCTCCAGTCGATCTTCCCAACCCAGGGATTGAACCTGGGTCTCCCGCATTGTAGGCAGACACTTTACGGTCTGAGCCACGAGGGAAGTTCATATTCATTACGGTGGCTAATTTTATGTGTCAGTATGACTGGGCCACAAGATGCCCAGATTTTTGTTCAAATATTATTCTGGGTGTTTCAGTGAGGGTGTTCTTGGATGAGATTAAACTTTGAATCAGTAAAGCAGATTTCTCTTCCTAATGTGTGTTCAGTTCAGTTCAGTTCAGTCACTCAGTCGTGTCTGACTCTTCGTGACCCCATGAATTGCAGCATGCCAGGCCTCCCTGTGCATCACCAACTCCCGGAGTTCACCCCGACCCACGTCCGTTGAGTCAGTGATGCCATCCAGCCATCTCATCCTCTGCCGTCCCCTTCTCCTCCTGCCCCCAATCCCTCCCAGCATCAGAGTCTTATCCAGTGAGTCAGCTCTTCGCATGAGGTGGCCAAAGTACTGGAGTTTCAGCTTCAGCATCATTCCCTCCAAAGAAATCCCAGGGCTGATCTCCTTCAGAATGGACTGGTTGGATCTCCTTGCAGTCCAAGGGATTCTCAAGAGTCTTCTCCAACACCACAGTTCAAAAGCATCAATTCTTTGGTGCTCAGCTTTCTTCACAGTCCAACTCTCACATCCATACATGACCACTGGAAAAACCATAGCCTTGACTAGACAGACCTTTGTTAGCAAAGTAATGTCTTTGCTTCTGAATATGCTATCTAGGTTGATCATAACTTTCCTTCCAAGGAGTAAGCGTCTCTTAATTTCATGGCTGCAGTCACCATCTGCAGTGATTTTGGAGCCCAAAAAAATAAAGTCTGACACTGTTTCCACTGTTTCCCCATCTATTT
>NW_011494784.1:2958076-2959912 GCF_000754665.1 Bison bison bison
CCATCTGCAGTGATTTTGGAGCCCAAAAAAATAAAGTCTGACACTGTTTCCACTGTTTCCCCATCTATTTCCCATGAAGTGATGGGACCAGATGCCATGATCTTCATTTTCTGAATGTTGAGCTTTAGGCCAACTTTTTCACTCTCCACTTTCACTTTCATCAAGAGGCTTTTTAGTTCCTCTTCACTTTCTGCCATAAGGGTGGTGTCATCTGCATATCTGAGGTTACTGATATTTCTCCTGGCAATCTTGATTCCAGCTTGTGCTTCTTCCAGTCCAGCATTTCTCATAACGTACTCTGCATATAAGTTAAATAAGCAGGGTGACAATATACAGCCTTGACGTACTCCTTTTCCTATTTGGAACCAGTCTGTTGTTCCATGTCCAGTTCTAACTGTTGCTTCCTGACCTGCATAGAGGTTTCTCAAGAGGCAGATCAAGTGGTCTGGTATTCCCATCTCTTTCAGAATTTTCCACATTTTATTGTGATCCACACAGTTAAAGGCTTTGGCATAGTCAATAAAGCAGAAATAGATGTTTTTCTGGAACTCTCTTGCTTTTTCCATGATCCAACGGATGTTGGCAATTTGACCTCTGGTTCCTCTGCCTTTTCTAAAACCAGCTTGAATATCAGGAAGTTCACGGTTCACATATTGCTGAAGCCTGGCCTGGAGAATTTTGAGCATTGCTTTACTAGCATGTGAGATGAGTGCAATTGTGCGGTAGTTTGAGCATTCTTTGGCATTGCCTTTCTTTGGGATTGGAATGAAAACTGACCTTTTCCTGTCCTGTGGCCACTGCTGAGTTTTCCAAATTTGCTGGCATGTTGAGTGCTCTATGAAGACCTACAAGACCTTTTAGAACTAACACCTAAAAAAGATGTCCTTTTCATTATAGGAAACTGGAATGCAAAAGTAGGAAGTCAAGAAACACCTGGAGTAACAGGCAAATTTGGCCTTGGAATACGGAATGAAACAGGGCAAATACTAATAGAGTGTTGCCAAGAAAATGCACTGGTCATAGCAAACACCCTTTTCCAACAACACAAGAGAAGACTCTACACATGGACATCACCATATGGTCAACACCGAAATCAGATTGATTATATTCTTTGCAGCCAAAGATGGAGAAGCTCTATACAGTCAACAAAAACAAGACCAGGAGCTGACTGTGGCTCAGATCATGAACTCTTTATCACCAAATTAAGACTTAAATTGAAGAAAGTAGGGAAAACCACTAGACCATTCAGGTATGACCTAAATCAAATCCCTTATGATTATACAGTGGAAGTGAGAAATAGATTTAAGGGACTAGATCTGATAGATAGAGTGCCTGATGAACTATGGAATGAGGTTTGTGACATTGTACAGGAGCAGGGATCAAGACCATCCCCATGGAAAATAAATGCAAAAAAGCAAAATGGCTGTCTGAGGAGGCCTTACAAAGAGCTGTGAAAAGAAGAGAAGTGAAAAGCAAAGGAGAAAAGGAAAGATATAAGTATTTGAATGCAGAGTTCCAAAGAATAGCAAGAAGAGATAAGAAAGCCTTCTTCAGCGATCAATGCAAAGAAATAGAGGAAAACAACAGAATGGGAAAGACTAGAGATCTCTTCAAGAAAATTAGTGATACCAAGGGGACATTTCATGCAAAGATGGGCTCGATAAAGGACAGAATTGGTATGGACCTAACAGAAGCAGAAGATATTAAGAAGAGATGGCAAAAATACACAGAAGAACTATACAAACAAGATCTTCATGACCCAGATAATCACAATGATGTGATCACTGACCTAGAGCCAGACATCCTGGAATGTGAAGTCAAGTGGGCCTTAGAAAG
>NW_011494784.1:2960012-2979805 GCF_000754665.1 Bison bison bison
GGGCTCGATAAAGGACAGAATTGGTATGGACCTAACAGAAGCAGAAGATATTAAGAAGAGATGGCAAAAATACACAGAAGAACTATACAAACAAGATCTTCATGACCCAGATAATCACAATGATGTGATCACTGACCTAGAGCCAGACATCCTGGAATGTGAAGTCAAGTGGGCCTTAGAAAGCATCACTACGAACAAAGCTGGTGGAGGTGATGGAATTCCAGTTGAGCTATTTCAAATCCTAATGTGGACCTCATCTAATCAGTTGAAGGCCTGAGTAAAACAAAAAAGACTAACTCTCCCTCAGTATGCATGCTAAGTCACTTTAGTTGTGTCCAGTTTTTTGCAACCCTATGAACTGTAGCCTTCCAGGCTTATCTGTCCATGGGATCCTCCAGGCAAGAATACTGGAGTGGGTTGCCTTGCCCTCCTCCAGGGGATCTTGACAACCCAGGGATTGAACCTATCTCTCTCTGGCTTTAGCGGGTGGGTTCTTTACCACTAGCACCACCTAGGAAGCCCCAACTCTGTCTCTAGTAAGAGGAAATTGTATCTGTGTGATGATGTTTGAACTGGGATATTTGCTTTTTTCCTGCCTTTAGACTCAAACTGGAACATTGGGTCTCAAACCTACTGGCCTTCAGGCAGGAACTACACCACTGGCCTTCAGCCTTGGACTAGAACTCCACCAAGCCTCTCCTGGGTCTTCAGGTCACCGACTCAGCCTGTGGATCTTGTGACTTGCCAGTGTCCATAATCCCATGAGCCATTTCGTTATAATAAATCATTTTCCCAGGCTTCCCTGGTGGTTCAATGGTAAGGAATCTGTCTGCCAATGCAGGAGACACAGGTTCCATCCCTGATCTAGAAAGATCCTACATGCTGTGGAGCAACTGAGCCCATGTGCCACAATTATTGAGCCTGTGCTCTAGAGCCCAGGAACTGTAACCACTGAGCCCACGTGTCACAACTACTGAAGCCTGCTCACCCTAGAGCCTGTGCTTTACAACAAGAGAAGCCACTGCAATGAGAAGCCCACAGACCTCAACTAGAGGTAACCCCTACTTGCCTCAACTAGAGAAAAGCCTGCACACAACAAAGACCCAGCACAGTCAAAAATCAATAAAAATTTTTTAATTCTTAAAATTTTTAAAAATTTAAATTTAAATGGTTTCTTATCCCTATAGAACCTTATACAACTGTTTGAAAGAACAAAGCAAGGATGATTAATAACAAATTGAAGGCAGTGGTCACATCTTTTAGGGATAGGGAGGAAAATCCATTCAGAAGGGGACACACAGGAGACTCTAGTATTCATGATGATGCTCTTTTGCTTCATCCAAAGTGGTGAACTTCATGGATGTTCACCATATTATTAGCCTTTCAAATGCATTTTTATCATATATTCTTTTTATATGGCATGTTTCACAGAAAAAAAATGACAACAAATTGTTTTTTATTAAAAAAAGTTGCAACTTTGAGAGTGCTGAGAAAGAGGTGAAAATGTCCATGGGTACCTATAGAAGTTTGGTCAGGGGAGGCGTTACTGATTGTTCCTGTCAGGACTTCTGGTCTATAACTAACATTCATTTACTGATCGCATGAAGGACTTCCAAGTAAATACTTCTTTCTCAATATGCAATTGACAAAGGCAAGAAAAGGTCAGTCGCCTTTAAAAAGTGCCAGAGTCCAGAGCCCCTGGAAGCTCACTGGGATACCACTTTGTGCCCAGGCACACACTGAGATAATGTGACACCCACAAAGAGGCAGGTATTGGAAACACACCCCTCCCCTAATTTGGTTCTATGCTTCATTGGTTAATTCCACTGGGATTATCTCAAAGAAGAAAACTCTTATTCCCTGAAAAACACAAATGGTCAAAAGAAAGCACACAGGAGATCGCTGAATTGAGTGTCAAGGGAAGTAAATTCAGTTCACTTGGTTTTGTTTTGTTTTTGTTTTTTTAAGTATATTAATGCAAAGAGATCCAACCATTCTGAAGGAGATCAGCCCTGGGATTTCTTTGGAAGGAATGATGCTAAAGCTGAAACTCCAGTACTTTGGCCACCTCATGTGAAGAGTTGACTCATTGGAAAAGACTCTGATGCTGGGAGGGATTGAGGGCAGGAGGAGAAGGGGACGACAGAGGATGAGATGGCTGGATGGCATCACTGACTCAATGGACGTGAGTTTGAGGGAACTCCAGGAGATGGTGATGGACAGGGAGGCCTGGCATGCTGCGATTCATGGGGTTGCAAGGAGTCGGACACGACTGAGCGACTAAACTGAACTGAACTGAACTGAACTGAATGACTCATTCATGGAAAAGTTTAAAATCCCAAAAGCATTTATCATGCCACTGCGGAATGTGGAGCTGGATGCTCTAGTTTTAGCTGGATGCAAATTTTTCTTATACCTTACCTTGGAGTGTGGAAACACCTACCCTTCATAGTGGAAGATGGTAGAAGGTGAATTTAACATGAAGAAATGTATTATGGACCAATCTATTTAAGTGAAAAACACCTTAGTAAAACAATAAAGAAAACAAGAAAAAGGCAATTGTGCTTTATGTGGCAACTGGAGTGGTTGTGTATATATATGTTCAGGGTTTTGAGAGTTGCTGAGACAGCAAAATAAGAGTATCTACCGTTTATTAAGTGCCTGCTGGGCATGTTGGACACAGTGTCTCTTTTTTGTTGAAGTATAGTTGATTTACAATGTTGTGTCAGTTTCTGATTCAGTTATACATCTATATATTCTTTTTCATATTCTTTTCCATTATAGTTTATTATAAAACATTGAATGTAGTTCCCTGTGCTCTACAGTAAGACCTTGTTGTTACCTGTTTTATGTGTAGCAGTGTGTATATCTGATCCCAAACTCCTAGTTTATCTCCTGCCCCTTTTCCCCTTTGATAACTGTAAGTTTGTTTTCTATGTTTGCTAGTTGTTTTTGTTTCATATATAAGTTCATTTGTATCATATTTTAGATTCCACACATAAGTGATGTCATGTGGTATTTGTCTTTCTCTTTCTGCCTTTTGTCACTTAGAATGATAATCTCTAGATCCATCCATGTTACTGCAAATGGCATTATTTCATTTTTTTGTAACTGAGTAATATTCCGTTGTATATATGTACCACATCTGCTTTATCCATTCACCAGTCAGTGGACATTTAGACTGCTTTCATGCCTTATTTCTTATTAATAAGCTTATTATCCCCACTTGACAGGTTCAGCATCTCTCCTGGAGCTGAGAAACATCCTTGGATTGAAGCAGAAAGTACAGGAAGAGCTGCCAGCTCTTGCCCACCTTGGGGTGGAGCACTGAAGTGGTGTGATTCTGTCTTTCCTAACCTGGGTTAAAAAGGTAATGCCTGCTTATTCTTAAATAACTTGTCCAGCATCTTCAGCAGTTTGAAGGGTGGGAACTCTCCCTGCTCTTCCCTACTCCTTGTCTGCAAGCCCTTTTGTTGCCTTTCCTCATACCCCTTCTTTCTGTGCTGCATCCTCCTCTGTTGGATCCTGCTTCTCCTTTGGGTCCTGATGGAGGCTTCTTGCTCTGGTTTCCATTTGTCATTTCTCTGGACCATCCTTTACCTTCCAAATGGAGTTTTCTGCAAGCCCTTATATATGACCCTGGAAAGGATGGTCTAGGGTCAAGATTTTTGCTCCTTCCTCTCATTTCATTTGACAGTAATCTATTGAGAATAGCCCTAGAGATAAAGTTCAAACTCCTTAACATGGTTTATGTAGCACAAAAATTCACTTAGATATCACTTTATTGTCTTATGTTAAGTATACTGTAAGAGGCTCAAAGAATGAAAAACTAAACATTCTTTCCACTTGTATCCTGGAAGGACAGCCAAGCCTCTGTCTCCTGGACTCCTTGTCCTAGTAATGTGCTTGTGCTTAGTCTCTCCATCATGTCTGACTCTTTGTGAGCCTTTAGACTGTAGACTGCCAGGCTCCTCTGTCCATGAGATTTTTCAGGAAGAATACTGGAATGGGTTGGTTGCCATTTTCCTCCTCCAGCGGATCTTCCTGACCCAGGGATCGAACCTGCATCTCCTGTGTCTTCTGCTCTGCAGGTGGATTCTTTACCTGCTGAGCCACTGGGGAAGCCCCAATGGAATAGTGAGGATTAATAATTCCTTTGTTTTTCCATAATATCACTAATGAATGCCTTTGTTTAGAAGGCCTAAGAAGGATAGAAAAAGATACTTTGATAAGGAAAATCATGTGACCCAGTCCTAGAGGGAGAACCAATTCTTCATTCCTGTGAAACCAGAAATACAGGTGAGTTGTGGGTTTCATGAGTGTGGGACCAGGACTCTGCTTATATTTTTGGCTGTAGTAGGTAGCAAGACCTCAGATATACATACATTCTGGGATGCTAGGCCTTAAGGCCTACATTTTGGAATCCATGGAAAATGGATGTCTCTGCACTGTTCATCATGGATGGAATGATGCTGCTGGCTTTCAGATGGAAGGAAGTTCCAGCCAGGATACACTGGAGCAGCAGATAGGATAGAGGAAACATTACAGGTTCTCATCAGCTTTTCTGGAATATGAATACTCCATAATTCCCAGAGGAAATGATCACAAAAAGGTAACTGAGAATAGATATCCCTTAATCCTCAGCAGAAGTAAATAGCCATCTGCTAAAATTAGAGATACGTAACCTCTCCAGAGACTAGCACAAATTTATTTCTCCCCAGCATTGCTTTACCCCTTTAACAAATTGTGTTTTGCCTTACTCTAGTTAAAAGTCTTTCAATTTTTAAAATACACCATTAGTTCCTTTGCATCCAAAACTTTGTATTTGTCATTATATCTGCCTGAAATACTTCCATCTCCTGTCTTCCCACCCCAACACATATACACACCGTTAGGTGAACAGAAATTTGGAGTGGGACCATGTGACCCTAGGGTTGATGGTAAGCCTGCCTATTTTGATCCATTCATGTAGCTGACCGAGGATTTGTACTTGTTTAGTTTGGTCACTGCTAAATACAGTACAGAAAACTCACACAGAAAAATGCAGTTTGTGTGTAGCCCTAATTTAGAAAGGAACACGAGTGCTAGCAGAGTTAAAAGAGTCCTGCACAGAAATATGTTTCCAGTCATCGCTGAAAATACCAGGAACCTGAAGACTGTCACCTGCCTTCTATTATATATCTGATGCACTAGCAAAGGCCTTGAATTGTTGAGCTCTGGTTACAAATCCATGAAATAGTCTTCTCTAAGGAGGTGTTTACCTTTCTTTATATAACACTCATTATAAATTAATTCTCTCTGACAACTAACTAGGGAAATATTTGAATAGACAAAAATCATACTGTTCTAAGAAGTCACTGAAAGGTCTGTGTTCTGTTACTAAAACCAATTTTATTAAGGTTCAGGAGTGATTTGCAAACTAATGTTGTTTTGATGTGTCTAATACACAATATACTTGCTGAGTTTACCTACTGAATTAGTCCCTCTTGGTACACATTACATAGGGAGCAGTCTTGAAGAATGATAGTGAAATTGAACTTAGTTTCATGTTTTGATTGTCTATTATTATTACTTCCTCCCTTGAAAGACTTAAAAAAAAAACAAAATTTGGGGGGAGTAGAATGAAAGCAAATATTAGTCTGCTGTGCAGACATATAAGTGTGAAAATAACACAAATGGTTCAAAGAAACCAAAGACAACTCTGCCCAGGGGGAGGTTTGTCCCCTTGTCAGAAGCCTATAGACTAGGTTTGCTACATTAAAATCAAATAATACAAATTTCAGTCCAGGAGATATTGAAAGTAGAATTATATGTCTGTGTTCCACACATAAAACATCAGCAAATAATTCAGTGGTTGCAGAACAGTTGTTTCTTTGGGTCAGGATTTTGCCAGCATGTTTTGCAGCTTTGCAATTCTCTTGAGCAAAGTGATAAAGGTGATGAATGTCTATTTTGAATTAACTCCCGTTACAGCGAAGTGCCAGTTGATCCAAGCTCTTTGAGTCATGACAATTCAAATGTATCTCATTCTTTTTATAAAAATCTGAGCAATACCTTCTTGAAAAGCAAAAACAGACAAGAAGTACACCTCCCTGGAGATAAAGGATGGATGAGAATCATTGAATGGATTTGTGAAATGTCCCTGTCAGACTGCACTGGACACTCTGCTATTGCTCAATTGCATAGTTGCTCCCCAGCCTTCCTCTGTGTTCTCAACACCGATTCTGTCCAAAGCTGAGTCTTTGGAACTCACCCAAAAAGAAAAAGGCATGGCTTTTTATGTCTTCCTAAATCTATTTATGAAATAGCTGTGACCATTCTAAGTAGAATGTGAATATTACACTTTTGTGATAATACACTGAATCAGAAAATGATTCAAATGATGCCTGAAAGATCATCTTTACTGTAAGGAAATTCTGGCCATAGTAGGTGGCATAACCTGCCAGTTAGTCAGTAGAAGACCCTGAATTGCAACTTTGCATAATATATGATATAGAATAGCTACTCAATCAGTTTTAGCTGAATTTAATTGGATTGGAATATACTCTAGCTCATAATGCAACAAAGATGACATCACTTTACAGATGCTGAAGATAGCTCACAGTCATCTCTGGTTGAGAAGGAGAACTAACATTTCTTTAATTTATACTATGTGCCAAGCTTTATGCTAAGTGCTTTACATACATATTATTTTTACTGTTCAAACAGGTATATCTTTTGTCCTTCTTTTTGCTTCACACAAAGAAGCCAAGGATCAGGGAGATTAAGTAACCCAGCCAAAATTATCAAGCTATTGAATAAAAGAATAAGAAGTCCAACTTGGGACAATCTAACTCCACACCTTGTTTTTTTTTAAACCACTGTGCTATAACCAAGTATTTTTATTGGCCAAGAAAAAGAATTGAAGTGTCCATGGAAGGGCTCCAAGTGATGCCTGTCATGAAATACAGACTGTTGATACTAAGGGAGTTGAACTGAAAAATGCAGACAATAGTCTAATTTGATTTCTAATTCTGGTAACTTGGCAAACTAAACTATTCAGAAACTCTCATGTAACAACTACTTGGAGAGCTGGATGAATTATTTTCAAAGTTATATCCTTGAGGCACTTAGCAGGAAATCATATATACACATGTATGCTCATGAACACACATATCACACACACATACACACACATAAGAAACATACAGCTACAAGCAAAGATGAAGGATTTGTATTTGGAAAAGGAACCTTGTTGAAATTTAATTCTCATTCAAAATTACAAAACATATTTGAAAAACTCCACTTGTGTCAGTTATCAAGCACAATAAATAGCAGTTTAATGGCTCCCCAAACTTGGGATAATTGAACAATATTTTTTATACACACACACACACACACACACATGTTGTTGTTCTTGTTTAGTTGCTAAGTTGTGTCTAACTCTTTGTGATCCCATGGACTGTAGCCTGCCCAGCTCCTCTGTCCATAGGGTTTCCTAGCCAAGAATACTGGAGTGGGTTGCCATTTCCTTCTCCAAGGGATCTTCCCAACTCAGGGATCGAACATGAGTCTCCTGTATTGTCAGGCGGATTCTTTACCACTGAGCCACCTGGGAAGCCCCATATACATACATATATACACATAAATACATATATATATATACACACACACGTATACGTGCATATATGTATAAGACACATATCTGAAATAATGTCAGAAATAGAACCCATTGGAAAATAACATGACACTGAAAAAAATAATAGGCAGATGTCAAGAAAAGAAAAATCAAACTTGAATTTATAAAAATGAAAAATATAGCAATTTAAATTAAAACCTCAATCTATAAGCTAATTAGCAGATCAGACCTGGTGGCAGAGAGAACTGGTATGATTAAAGAGAAATCTGAGCAATTTTCCAGACAGTAGCTCAGAGATCTGAAGAAATGAAACAAATAAAAGGAGAGTCTAAGCGCCATTGAGGACATGGTGAGAAGATTAAACATTATCTAATAGGAGTTCAGAAGGAGAGAAAAGAAAACGGTTGTTGGCAATGTTCAATATAATACAATATTCAATGATCAATGCCATTTGTAGAACAAGCAAAAGACACATCTTTTCAGGTGGAATGTGTGCAAGTCTCAGAGAGTTTATTTGGCCAAAGTTTTGACAGACTCTGTCTTCTATGCCAATATTCAAATCAATTGTAGAGTTATCTTTTGTAAGGCAATAAATAAAAAACACAGAAATCCAAGAAAAAGTCATTAATAAAATGTTTTTTCAACAAGTCCATTTACCTCTACTCAAAATAACTAATCATCAGATATTATTCTCGTTGTTTCTAAATATTACTTTTATAGTTTCATAACCTTCTGTGGTTGACATCTGTATCTTTAAATTGTTTCCTACTTTCATCCATGCAGAACTGCCATCATAGCAGTGACAGATCAAAAGAAGTTTGTCTTCAGTAAAGCTTTGTGGACATAATCCAGCTAGTGCTTTTCCCAGAAAGACCACACATTTCCGAGAAAAACTAAAAAAAAGCTTTCTAACCCCTCAATGAGCAGGTATACATGGAAGGGAGGAAAACTCAAACCAAGAGAAAACAGGTAAAGAAACCTAAGAAAAAACATCATTCAAAGAAAATACAAAGTAATATGGAAGAAATAAATTCAAGTATACCATTAATCACAATAAATGCCAATGGGCTAAACTCACCAATTCAAAGACGGAGTCTCAGCTTGCTTTTTAAACAAGAACTGCTTTATTCTATTTAGAGAAGACATCTAAAAATGTAAGATGACAAAAAGAAAAAACAAAAGGATGGAAAACATAAACCAGCCAAATACTAAGCAAATGTTATTATAGTGAGTAATACCTTCCGTTGAACATGGCCTAAGGGCAAAGAGCATGTGGGCAGCAGCTAGCATACACTAAGCATCAGAATTATCACAAAAGTTTCTCTGGGATGTGAATATTTCATAATTCATGTACAATATGAGGAAGAAAAATAACCATTTTATTATTTTTTCAACTTATTTTTGAGTTGGAGCCTTATCTCATTTTTCAGCTTTCAAAATTTCTGTTTTCAAGTATACATATGTGTATCATATGCTGTAAATTTCCTACGTATTGCTACATTCCATGAATATTAATATGCAGTGTTTTCATTGTTACTTCTAAAATTTCAAATTTCCATTATGATTTCTTCTTTTGAGAAATGAGAATTTCAATCTCCAAATATGTGAGTGTGGCTTTCTTTTCACTTTAAATCATGTTTTATGTTTAGGTATAAAGAACAGATAGTGACAACAGGGAAAAGTCCTTGTGAAAATAATAATTCTTGAGTAAAGTCTATTGGACTAGCTGAATCTTTTCTTAGATTTACTATATAAATATTTAAAAGGATATGAAAAGATGTGCAGCTAAGCAACCTAGCTGTCATTTTTATATACTTCAAAATGATTTAACCAGATGTTTATTTATAATGTTTCACTAATTGCAGTGACATTATTGATGCCCTGCCCATGTCCCCTCAAAACACAAAAATTCTAGTATGGGCCCATAACTACAAGCAGCTAAGTGCTTCCGCTTGATCCATAGGTGAGAGGAAAGCTGGAAGTGCTAGGGATTTAAAGCCCTTGGGAGCAGCCCTTAATCACTGATGAATGAGACCCATAGTCTTCTTGCTCCCCGGGTGAAATAGCTTCTGAGTGGAAACCATGTTCTCTAGTATCTCTCAGAGTGCCCCAGTGCGACCAAGCTCCAGTAGCCCACCTGCTTTATAACACTTGAATTTCTTGACTTTCAATCTTTTCTTATCTCATTTCCCCACCCCTTGTTGCTGCTGCTGCTGCTAAGTCACTTCAGTTGTATCCAACTCTCTGCGACCCCATAGACGGTAGCTCACCAGGCTCCCCCGTCCCTGGGATTCTCTAGGCAAGAACACTGGAGTGGGTTGCCATTGCCTTCTCCACCCCTACCCCTTACTGGTGCTCCTAAGAAGCCAACCCAAGACACCAATTGACAGCTTTAAAGAATCCAGTGTTTCTGAAAGGAACAGACTTTGAGGATAGAAGCTTTGATGCATTGGGTTACCATCAGTGTCATTATTTGCTTTTATCACAGATTAGAGGAACTTTTGGAGAAGGAAATGGCAACCCACTACAGTATTCTTGCCTGGAGAATCCCATGGATGGAGGAGTGTGGTGAGCTATAGTCTATGGGGTCGCTAAGAGTCCGACATGACTGAGCAACTTCACTTTCACTTTTCACTTTCATGCATTGGAGAAGGAAATGGCAACCCACTCCAGTGTTCTTGCCTGGAGAATCCCAGGGACTGGGAGCCTGGTGGGCTGCCGTCTATGGGGTCACAGAGAGTCAGACACGACTGAAGCGACTTAGCAGCAGCAGCAGCAGCAGAGGAACTTTTTAATATTTATGAAGTAAAGAACTATAAGCAAATCAAGAAATGCATTTTATCCCAGCAGAGAGCTTATGATTCCTCATTCTACTTTTGGAAAACTTGAAACTCTTTTTAAAAATATATTTCTGTTGTTTATAAGGACCTAGTATAAGGAATTCTGTTTGACAGCCAGGACAGAGTAAGACAAGGACTTTTTATCCTAGAAATCATGGGTGACCAAAGAGTTAGTAGTTAGAATTCAGAGAATTCAACTTGGCCATAGACAGACAGATCTAGATAGACACAGATATAGATAGATATCTAAAGACATATATATATTTTAATTTCAGTAACCTTAAACTGAAATTTAATACATCCTTCAATTGAGAGTGTAGGTAACAAACCACACAGTAGAATTGACAATACCTGTCATTTTATGACCTGTAAAAATTATTTTTTGTGTCACATTATAATAATTGTTGTTGACATCTTGAAATATTTACACTCATCACAACTTCAAAATTATGATAGTTATTACACCACTTAATGGAGAAGGAAATGGCAACCCACTCCAGTATTCTTGCCTGGAGAATCCCATGGACAGAGGAGCCTGGCAGGCTTCAGCCAATGGGGTCACAAAGAGCTGGACACGACCGAGCACACAGCACACAACAGGCACTATTACCCATTTCATATGTTGGGAGACTGAGACAAAGACAGCTAAGCAATTTGCTCAAGATCAGAGTTAATAAGGCACAATTCTAGGATAGGAACCCAGGTGATCTGGCTCCAGAGTTCACGCTTCTAACCAAGACCTTGTAGCTGCCTCTCTGAGAGCCTATGAAAGCTCCTCCACTAGACTTATAGGCATGCCCCAATCCCCACCACTGTCATCTCAGCCACGCATGCGCGTTTCACCTAGCCGCTGCTGCTGCTGCTGCTAACTCGCGTCAGTCATGTCCGACTCTGCGACCCCATAGACCGCAGCCCACCAGACGGAGAATCCCGTCCCTGGGATTCTCCAGGCAAGAACACTGGAGTGGGTTGCCATTTCCTTCTCCAATGCATGAAAGTGAAAAAATAAAGTGAAGTCGCTCAGTCGTGTCCGACTCCTAGCGACCCCATGGACTGCAGCCCACCAGGCCCCTCCATCCATGGGATTTTCCAGGCAAGAGTACTGGAGTGGGTTGCCATTGCCTTCTCCGACCTAGCCGCTAGGTGCGCTCAATTAAACCCTCAATTGGCGTCTTTTTTCTACAGTCTTGCTGGTTCTAATCTTGGTCTACCTCTTCCAGCCTGTCTCCTGTGTTTTCCAGCCACACTGCTCTTTGAATTCTCTCTTCTTGCTAGAATGCTTTTCCAACCCTTCACTTCTTTTTCATCCTGTGACTTAGGCCTTCGTGTCTCTGCTGCACAGAGGGCTCCCACGGTGAATTTATCAAAGTAAGTTCTCTTCTTTGTTTACTTTGTATGTTAATCCTTTTTCAGTTCTGGATATTGCAAATATGTTCCCCAATGTGGGACTTATATTTTGGCTTCCTTAATAGAATCATTCAGTGAGGAATGTTCTTAATTATAATGAGCCAAGTTGCACAGTCTTTGCCTAGATAGTTTGTGCTTTTTGTTTCTGAAGCAGTCAGATTCTGTACCTCCCAGGTCATTGGGATATACTTTTTTATTTCTTCCTAAGAGCTTTAAAGTTTTGCCATTCATATTTAAGCTTTTGAACATTTACAATTGACTTAGTTGAGTATTTAGTTTTTTTTTTTTTTCATATGGAGCTGAAACAATTTTTTATAATCCTTTTGTTGTAGGATATTTTAATTACAGAATACTGTATTTCCTAATGGTAGAATTTGGAGTGCTTAACAAAAAGAGAAGATCCTGATGGTCTCTGTGTAGAAGTTGCTAGGATTTGTGGTGTGGAGGAATGAAGAAAGCATTTTTCTAGTTTATGCTAAGTATTTTCTAAAGAAAATTAAAACTGGCCAATTTTGCTTAAGTATTCAAATTTTAAATTCCTTAAGAAGGAAGAAATGGGATTATAGAATTGTCAGTCATCTCTATGTGTTTCCAATGCTATTTCTTAAGGTAGTCCTACCTAGCACTAGGTCCAGCAACTTGGCCCTTAACATTCAGCAAGTGAAACTTCTAGAAAACATGAGATCAGGGGGAATGCTTATGCATACCTGTATGCATACTTAGGTGTCTTTGTGTGTTTGTGTTGGTATTTGCATGTTTGCATATGTATGAAGTAAGGGGAAAAGCACAGCAATGGTAGTGTGGCATTTCATCCTGAATAATGTGCCCTCCCCCAAATACAATGAAAGGTGACAGAGAGAGGAAGAGTCCTGGTAACAACACGGGCTGCAGTTGTTGCTTTTATAAACTCATTAGTTTAGCCAGTCACCTCTCTTACTCTTATCAGGTGTAGGAAAAAGAAGGGAAGCAGGAAGGAAGTGGGAAAATGGCAGAAACTTCTGCGGTGAGATTTTCGTATACAGCCTTAAAAATTTGTGAGTAATTCTTGGCACACAGCAAGACATGTCAGGGCCTGGACTGTGGACTTGGAATCCCTAAAGATGAATGAAAGGTCACAGCTGAACATCTGGAAAGATAACTGGTTCCTAAGAGTACATGATTATGACTGTAACTTCCCTACGGAAAGAGCAACAGCTTAAATTTTCTTTTTCCCCTTAATTGGGCTTTAATCTGAAGATGGCACAGCAAGACTTTATATTTCAAAGGAAACACAGAGGGAAAAAAATCCTTTTCCAGACTTTTATAGAAGGATATTATATAAAATAAAACTGGATAATTGCCACTGATTCTCTTACTAGGGCACCCTAAGTACTGTGACTAGGTCTGATTTTCAATATATTTTTAGGACATAGTTAAGAGCTCAGATCCTGGAGCGAAATACCTAATCCTCCAGCCACAATTTATCACTTGTTTTTTCTTAAGTGACTGTATTTTTATGCCTAAATTCCTTTATCTGTACAAATGAGGAGAGAAAGTAAAAAATAGTATCTGCCTCATGGATTTCTTCTAAGGGTTAGATGAATAAATATGTATTAAATGCCTGGTCAGAGCCTGCTTGATAATATTATAGAATTGATAGACCCCACTATCCCAAATTTCCTGTAGCATCTCTGGGTAACCACAGTGTGCTTGCCAACACAGCAAACTGAGTTAATAAGAAATAAAATGCTCACTGGTTTGATTTTCTCATTGCTACTTTACCTCCAGGGAAGAAACTTGACATTTTGTTTCTCTAAAATGCCCCAGAATCTAGAGTTTGGTAGTTTGTGTTACTGTTCCCAATTCTTCCATGTTTCTCCCAGTGAGTAGTTTACTTCCCTGCCCATCAGCTTGGCCATGTGATGTGTTTTGGATGATATATTTTGAGCAAAGTTGATATATGCCACTCCCAAACAGAAACCTAAGGAGCATTTCATAATATGGTCTTGCTTTCTTCCCATGAGGACAGTTATGGGCAGCTCCAACAACCTGAATCCACTAATGAAGAAGTTATGAATTAGAGTCATCTCCAGTTTGCAGCTGACATGAATATGGGCAGAAATAAACCTTTGTGTAAGGTTTAAATAAACCTTTATGAAAGTCTCTTAAGAGTTTATTTCTGCAGTATAACTTACATAAACGGATACAAGGGAGACAGAGAAGTGTTTTAGTTTGGGTAGTAGAGGCAGAAACTGTCAATCTGGGGGAGGGAGAAGTTGTCCAACACCAGAAAAGAGTATGTTTCCAGGGACCCACGCCTACTTTCCCTACCATGCTACTTTTCTGCCTACAAGAGAGGACTAATCTGAGAAAAACAAACAGCTTAATGCATTTAAGTGAGAAGAAATGTTAGTTATATGAGCTTCTAGCCTCCTCAAAAATGCTCTTGAATACACATCTTAAAGGGTTCAACCATGTTGACTTTTCTACGTGAGCAATCATAAGGACCAGCATAAATTTAGGGGCTTCCCTGGTGACTCAGATGGTAAAGGATCTGCCTCCAATGCAGGAGATCCAGCTTTGATCCCTGGGTTGGGAAGATCCTCTGGAGAAGGGAATGACTACCTACTCCAATATTCTTGCCTGGATAATTCCGTGGACAGAGGAGCCTGGTGGTCCATGGGGCCACAAAAAGTTGGACACTGAGCCACCTGAGAAACCCTCTTTTACTATTAAATAATCCCAAGTTCTTTTATTCTGTATAAAGCATTAAACTATTTGCTGTGTAGATAAAGTTATTCCTGGTAAGACAGAATGTTAATAGCAGAGTGCCAATGCAGAATAAGCCCATTGGCAAAAGCCAGTTCCCATCAGCACAGAAACACACTACAATTTTTTCCAGGCTTTACTTCTCTGATCTTATTTTAAACTATGTTTGTGACCTTGTTTTGGCTAAAAGCCATAGTACCATTTCTCTAACTTTCCTTTCATTCAAATCTCCTTTAAAATTTTGTTTATTGTTATTTCCCATTCTTGTTTCTTTCTTAATTCCACTCCCATCTGGCTTTTACCTCTCACCTGACTCCACTCAAACTGTTCTTACCAAAAGTCACTGATGGTCTCCACATCCTTTAATGTCCTAAGGCAGGGGTCCCCAAACTCTGAATCATCCTAAAACCACTACCTCCCTGATTTGTGGGAAGAGTATCTTCTACAAAACCGGTCACTGGTGCCAAAAAGGTTGGGGACCGCTGTCTAAGGGACTCTCAGTCTTCATCTAATTTGATCATTAGATACATTTGGTATCTGATCACTCCTCCTGGAAACTCTTTTACTTGACTCTTTGATAGCACATTTCCTTGGTTTTCTTTGTGTGGGTTCCTCCTCTTCATCTCTTGTTATCGGAATTCTCCAAGCTTTAATCCTTAGATCTCTTCTCTCTCCTTTTGGTGATCTTATCTATAATAATTTCACATAACTTCTTTATGTTGATGTCCAAATATGTATATTCAACCTGGATTCTCCCCTGCCTCTAGACTCATATATTTAGTCACCTTCTGAAAGTGAAAGTTGCTCAGTCATGTCTGACTCTTTGTGACCCCATGGACTATACAGTCCATGGAATTCTCCAGGCCAGAATACTGGAGTGGGTACCCTTTCCCTTCTCCAGTGGATCTTCCCGACCCAGGGATCGAACCCAGGTCTCCTGCATTGCAGGCAGATTCTTTACCAGATGAGCCACACGGGAAGCCCTCAGGATCTTCAATTAGAAGTCTTATACCATCTCACATTTATCCAAAATCAAAATTGGGGTCCTTATCCTAAAATTGCCCTCGTCTGTATTCATTCTCATCTCAGAAAATGGAAACGCCCATTTTCCGTTCACTCAGACCAAATATCTTAAGGTTACTTCTGACTCCCCTCTATCTCACCCTGTGTCTAAATCATCGGGAATTCTGGCGGCTACCTTTAAAATAGATTCAAGAATACAACCACTTTCCATCACCAGGGTGAGCCAGTCTACTATCATCTTTGGCTTAGTGTGTTATTGTAGCCTAACTTGTCTCCCTGCTTTCACATTTGCTCCTTGCTATGGTTGCTATCAACAAGACAGCCAGAGTAGTCCTGCTAAACCTGGCACAGATGACTTTGAAATTTCACAGTGGCTCCTTATTTCTTTCAGGATTTAATCCATGGTCTCTCACCTCTCTGACTACATTTCCTTACCTATTTGCTGTTTTTTAAACACATTAGGCACACTCTTATTCAGGGCCTTTACACAGACTGTTCCTGATGTTCGGAATGCTTTCCCACCCAATATCTGCCTGGCTTACTCCACATGTACCTCAAGTAATTGCTTAGATGTGTTCTCGCTGATGTCCAGTTGTTGTTCAGTCTCTCAGTCGTGTCTGATTCTTTGTGATCCGCCAGGCTTCTCTGTCCATGGGATTTCCCAGGCAAGAATACTGGAGTGGGTTGCTGTTTGCTTCTCCAGGGGATCTTCCCGACCCAGGTTCAAACCCAGGTCTCTTGCGTTGGTAGGTGGATTCTGTACCACTGAACCACCTGAGAGGCCCATGTCCACGGGTCCTCATAAATACAGAAACCTCCATCTAAAACTGTAGCTCTTCCTGCCACTCCTGGTTTCCCTTATCCTTTCTCTTTTTATTTAGCCAGAGGACTTAGCCGGTTCTGACATACCATTCTTTGTCTTATTTATTATGTTTGGTTTTTGTTGTTTGTGTTCCTTTCTGAGAATGTGAGTGCAGGAAATTTTGTTACTTTTGTTTATCGAACACCAAGAGTAGTACCTGGTACATATCAGATGCTCAATAAATATTTATTGAGTGAATAAATAGATGAAAGAATGAAGTGCAGTACAAAGTGCTAGTGGTCACAGGCCAGAGCAAAAGCTCCATTCCGGTTCCACTGAGCTGTACTGAAGTGAGGTGGGTCCCTGTGGTTGTGTCAAGCATTGCATGATTCTGAAAGGGAGAACCTCCTTAAATTTTGCACCCTACCAACTTCCTCAGTCATCTCACATAGCACTGGCCCTGGCCGACCCTGACAACATCTGTTTCTTTTTTTCAATTGATTCATTTATCTTGGCTGCACTGGTTCTTCACTGCTGCATGTGGTCTTTCTGTAGTTGTGGCAAGTGGAGGCTACTCTCTAGCTGCAGTGCTCAGGCTTCTCATTGCAGAGGCTTCCCTTGTTGCGGATCAGGGCTCTGGAGTGCAGGCTCAGTAGTCGCTGCTCACAGGCTTAGTTGTTCCACAGCATGTGGAATCTTCCCAGACCAGTGATCAAACCCATGTCCCCTGCATTGGCAGGCAAACTCCCAGCCATGGACCACCAGGGAAGTCCAACATCTGTTTCCTAACTGAATATTTCTGAATAAAGAAGACAATAAGGCAACAACAAAGTATATCTGAGTGAAATTTTAAATTTTGTCCCCCATAAATCCAGGCACATTTTTTTCCTTTTTTTCATTGAGTGCCCTACTGATCACAACAGAAAAAGGGTGGGGGAGGAACCGTTTTCTTCTCAGGAATGCAGGTATCTTCAGGAAGAGAACTGTGATTACCATATATTTTAAAGGTTATTTGAGTCTACTACAAAAAAAGTTGTGAAGTCATACATTAATCTTTGAAAAAACATTGTAATATAATCATTTACTGCTACCAGTTAGACTTAATATTTAACTCTAATTCAGTTCAGTTATTAGCATTTTCCTTGTCAAATATGCAAACATGGTTTAGTTATCTGGGAAATTCTTCCTAGGCTTTCAGAGTTCATATTCAGAAGACTTGTTGAGAGGCAGGAAGCTGCTGGAATGTCATTCACACATTCAGAAACCCTATGCTGCAGCTCTAACTGGCATAAACTCTTTAGTATTCAGATCATAATATTGCTGTTTGTTTAGATTTTGATATTGAATTCACAAAAAAGCCCCCCAAAAGGATTCATTTTATAACTCAGTACCTCAAATGTATCCAAAATGCTACTCCTTACTTCTTGGTATAAAGATTTCCAAGGAGGAAAGGAACCATCCTAGATTTTTATTCATTCTTTTGCTTGTTTCCTGCTGTAGTAGCAATTGCAGAGATTTAGAACCTCAAAGAGAGGGCTTGCTCCTTAGCCAAATTAGAAGTTGTTCTGACTGCTTTAATGTCGGGTTTTATCATTTTGCTTTTCTTTAAGTCACAGACTGAAATTGACATTTAAAGTGCCACAGCATTATAATTAACATTAGTTATAATGGCTATAGCCCAGGAGCCAGGAGGTGGCGTGGGGGGAAGCACAGTGGTCCGTCTTCAGGACACTCTTGTTAAAAGTAACCTGTTACACTCCTTCCTCCCTTGTGGCTACAGTTCAGTTTAATTCAACACTGAGCAGAAGGGGACACCTCTAATGTGAAGAGCTGTGAGCTCCTTTTTCGAACCGCAGTCCCTCGTTAATACGTAACCTAATCAGCTAAAAAATAAATCTTCCATGCTTTCTCTTGGCACTGCCTTTAACCACGCATGGAATATTTCTGTCCTTTGCAAGTGACACACCAGAGATGCAGGCTCTGAAAGAGACCGTGGGCAGTTGTTTTTGAAGTGTCTTTTTGGAGCAGGCCACAAAGAAAAATCCGGCAGGAGCATATGTTTGTAGATGCTTTTTATATCTCAAATGGAAAAAAAAAAGGACGAAGGCACTGTAGGGATTGCAATTTACATCTGGATTACTTATTTATATGTTAAACACAGACTCCCTGGGAGGAGTGTTGCTTTTAATGCAGGCCAAGATAGCCAACTATAACCTGGTATTCCTTCCTTCCGTGCAGGCTTGGCCACTCATTCAACCAACTATCAAGCAAGGGGTTTGCCTCCTACCTAACTGAGTATTCCCAGGCTCCCCCAGACTTCTTCACTTTCTTAAGTGAGTGCTAATCTTACGCATTAAGGGTAAAATTTGCTTGGATATAAATTGCTCTGCCTCTTGCTAACGTCATAACTTCAGACACATAGTGTCATGACTCTAAATCTCAGTTTTGTCATCAGTAAAACAGAGGTAATGATAGCTCTTATCTCATATGGTTTGTCTTGGGACCAAATCTGTGTAAGGCATCTGACTCAGTGCTTGGTATAGAGTACTTGTTACAAATACTACCCATTACTATTATTATTATATTTCTTATTGGCACCATAAAATAGATACCTCTCAGGTAATTTTCATAAAGAAAAATATAAAATTCGAGTACATCCTAAAGACTTCCCCTCCTTGGACCTGGGAGGTGCATGCAACCCAGGGCCAGCCTCGGATTGTTCCCGGCGGAACAACCTAGAGCCTGAGCAGTGTGGGCAGGGAGGCTGCACGCGCCGTGAGCGGGGGCAGACCCAGTGTGGCTGAGGCACTGCGAGCGCACGCCAGTGTCATTTGTTTGCAGCATCCCTCCCTCCCTCCCCATAGTGCGACTGAACAAAGAGAAGAAATAGAGCTCCACCCACCAGAACACCGACACAAGCTTCCCTAACCAGGAAACCTTGACAAGCCACCTCTACATACCCACACACAGCGAGGAAACGCCACAATAAAGAGAACTCCACAAACTGCCAGAATACAGAAAGGACTCCCAAACTCAGCAATTAAAACAAGATGAAGAGACAGAGGAATACCCAGCAGATAAAGGAACAGGATAAATGCCCACCAAACCAAACAAAAGAGGAAGAGATAGGGAATCTACCTGATAAAGAATTCCAAATAATGATAGTGAAATTGATCCAAAATCTTGAAATTAAAATGGAATCACAGATAAATAGCCTGGAGACAAGGATTGAGAAGATGCAAGAAAGGTTTAACAAGGACCTAGAAGAAATAAAAAAGAGTCAATATATAATGAATAATGCAATAAATGAAATTAAAAACAACTCTGGAGCCAACAAATAGTAGAATAACAGAGG
>NW_011494784.1:2979905-2980295 GCF_000754665.1 Bison bison bison
AGCATCAATCCAAGAAGAAGATATAACAATTATAAATATATATCCACCCAACATGGGAGCACCGCAGTATGTAAGACAAATCCTAACAAGTATGAAAGGAGAAATTAACAATAACACAATAATAGTGGGAGACTTTAATACCCCACTCACACTTATGGATAGATCAACTAAACAGAAAATTAACAAGGAAAAAAAACAAAACAAAACATGTATCTATAAAGCTCACTAAAGCAAAGCACAGTAAAATGAGGTATGGCAATAAAAGGCGTTAAATTTATACAAAAAAAAATAATAAAGTGCTAGAAAAATTTAAAAAAAAGTCTACTAAGATCTTTTTCATATAAATTATTTGATTTTATGAATATACTCTAAAGGCACCTATTATACCTA
>NW_011494784.1:2980395-2985639 GCF_000754665.1 Bison bison bison
TCAATAGAAACTCTTCAAGCCAGGAGGGAATGGCAAGACATACTTAAAATGATGAAAGAAAATAACCTACAGCCCAGATTATTGTACCCAGCAAGGATCTCATTCAAGTATGAAGGAGAAATCAAAAGCTTTTCAGACAAGCAAAAGCTGAGAGAATTCTGCACCACCAAACCAGCTCTCCAACAAATACTAAAGGATATTCTCTAGACAGGAAACACAAAAATGGTGTATAAACTCGAACCCAAAACAATAAAGTAAATGGCAACAGGATCATACTTATTAGTAATTACCTTAAACGTAAATGGGTTGAATGCCCCAACCAAAAGACAAAGACTGGCTGAATGGATACAAAAACAAGACCCCTACATATGTTGTCTACAAGACACCCACCTCAAAACAGGGGACACATACAGACTGAAAGTGAAGGGCTGGAAAAAGATTTTCCATGCAAATTGGGACCAAAAGAAAGCAGGAATCACAATACTCGTATCAGATAAATTAGACTTTAAAACAAAGGCTGTGAAAAGAGACAAAGAAGGTCACTACATAATGATCAAAGGATCAATCCAAGAAGAAGATATAACAATTATAAATATATATCCACCCAACATGGGAGCACCGCAGTATGTAAGACAAATCCTAACAAGTATGAAAGGAGAAATTAACAATAACACAATAATAGTGGGAGACTTTAATACCCCACTCACACTTATGGATAGATCAACTAAACAGAAAATTAACAAGGAAAAAAACAAAACAAAACATGTATCTATAAAGCTCACTAAAGCAAAGCACAGTAAAATGAGGTATGGCAATAAAAGGCGTTAAATTTATCAAAAAAAAAAATAAATAAAGTGCTGAAAAATTAAAAAAAAAAAAAATAAAGTTTTACTTGAAGTAGAAAAGTTTAAACTGTTTTATCAATGAAGACAAACCAAAAATGTGTTCATTGTAAATACCATTGCATGTAACATAAAAATATAAAACCTTAAAATCTTCTGCTTTAAAGTCTTAAATAACTACAGGTAACTAAATATGTAAAAAAAAAAAAAAAAGACTTCCCGGGTTCTGCCCAGTTTGAGCTCACCTGAAAGTAGACACTGAAGCCAAGATGTAGGTGGTACATGATCATAATGATGATTTTTATTCTTCAGTGTGTTAATGTGGTGTATCACATTGATTTCTTTGTGGATATTGAACCATTCCTGCGGCACTAGAATAAATTCCACTAGATCACAGTGTATGATCCTTTTAATGTATTGTTGAATTTGATTTGCTAATATTATGTTGAGGATGTTTATGTCTATGTTCATCAGTGAAACTAGACTGTAATATTCTTTTTTAAGGTGTCCTTGTTTGGCTTTGGTATCAGAATGATGCTGGCCTTGTAGAATGAATTTGGAAGCATTCCTTCTTTAATTTTTTGAAATAGTTTGAGAAGAATAGGTGATAATTCTTCTATAAAAGTTTGGTAGAATTCACTTGTGAAGCCTTTAGTCTGGAATTTTGTTTATTGAGAGTTTTTTGATGGCTGATTCAATTGATCTGTTCATATTTTCTATTTCTTCCTGATTCAGTCTTGGGAGATTGTATGCGTTTAGAAATTTATGGATTTCTGCTAGGTTGTCCAATTTATTTGTGTTTAATTATTTGTAGTAATCTGTTATGATCCTTTTTTTTGTGTGTGTGTGATGTCCGTTATAACATCTCTTTCATTTTTGGTTTTATTGTTTTAGGCCCTCTCTGTTTTTTTTTTGATGGCCCTAGCAAAAAGTTCATTGTTTTCTTTTATCTTTTCAAAGAGCTAGTTCTTAGTTTTATTGATCTTTCATATTGTTTTCTTAGTCTCTGTCCCATTTATTTCTGCTCTGATCTCTGTAATGTCTTTCCTTCTACCAGTTTGGGGTTTTGTGTGCTCTTCTTTCACTAGTTCTGTTAGGTGTCCGTTTGGTTTGTTGCTGTTTAGTTGCTAAGTTCTGTCTGACTCTTTTTGTCACCCCATGGACTGCAGCCCGCCAAGCTCCTCTGGGATTTTCCAGGCAAGAATACTGGAGTAGGTTGCCATTTCTTTCTCCAGGGAATCTTCCTGGCCCATGGATCAAACCTGCATCACCTGCATTAGCAGCCAGATTCTTTACCACTGAGCCACCAAGGAAGCTCTATATTTGGTTATTTATTTGCAGTTTTTCTTATTTCCTGAGGTAGACTTGTACTGCTATAAAATTTCCTCTTATAATACTATTTGCTGTGTCCCATAGAGTTTTGATTGTTGTGTTTGCACTTTCATTTGTCTTCCAAGTATTTTTTGATTATTTCTTTGCTTTCTTCAGTGACTCATTGGTTGTTTAGTAGCATACTGTCTAGACTCCATGTGTTTGTGTTTTTTTTTTTTTTTCAGTTGTTTTTTCTTGTAGTTGATTTGTAGTCTCATAGTATTGTGGTCAGAAAAGATGCTTGACATGATTTTAATTTAGATTTACCAAGGTTTATTTTGTGATGTAGTATATGATCTATCCTGGAGAATATTCCATGTGCACTTGAAAAAAATGTGTATTCTGCTGTTTTAGAGTGGAATATTTTCTCTATCTCTGTCTCCCCCCAGTTACACAGAGAGAGAGAGAGAGAGAGAGAGAGAGAGAGAGAAAGTTCGTCTGCTTTAATGCATCATTTAAGACCAGCATTTTGTTATTGGTTTTCAGTCTGGATGAAGCATTCATTGATGTAAGTGGGATGTTAAAGTCTCCTACTAGTATTGTATTACTGTCAATTTCTCCCTTTTTGCTTGTTAATATTTGCTTTATATATTTAGATGCTCCTATGTTGAGTGCATATATTTGTACAATTGTACTTTTTGTCGGATCAATTCTTTCATCATTATATAATGTCCCTTTTTTGTATCTTGTTACAGTTATTGTTTTAGTCTGTTTTGTCTAAGTATTGCTATCACAGCTTTCCTTTATTCCCACTTGAATGGAGTACATTTTTCCATTTTTCATTGTCAACTTCTTAACTTTAATGTGAAGTGAATCTCTTGTGGCATCATATATACATTTTTAAATCCATTCAGCCATTCTATGTCTTTTGAGTTGAAGCATTTAGTCCTTTTTCACTGAAAATAATTACTGATGAGTATGTACCTATTTTTCAGTAATCATGTATGGATGTAAGAGTTAGACTATAAAGAAAGCTGAGCGCCAAAGAATTGATGCTTTTGAACTGTGGTGTTGGAGAAGACTCTTGAGGGTCCCTTGGACTGAAGGGAGATCCAACCAGTCCATCCTAGAGGAGATCAGTCCTGAGTGTTCATTGGAAGGACTGATGCTGAGGCTGAAACTCCAATACTTTGGCCACCTGATGTGAAGAGCTGACTCATTTGAAAAGACCCTGATGCTGGGAAAGATTGAAGGTGGGAGGAGAAGGGGATGACAGAGGATGAGATGGTTGGATGGCATCACTGACTCAATGGACATGAGTTTGGATAAACTCTGGGAGTTGGTGATGGACAGGGAGGCCTGGCGTGCTGTGGTTCATGGGGTTGCAAAGAGTTGGACATGACTGAGCAACTAATCTGAACTGATGTACCCATTGCCATTTTGTTAACTGTTTTCTGGTTGATTTGTAGTTCTTTTATTTTTTTCTCTTCTCTTGTAATTTGATGATTGTCTTTACTTTTCCTAACATTATACTTAGTCTCAGGAGCCTAATGCACATGTAGGCCTGTTTCATTTTTCAGCTATTAATAACCAATAATGCCATTTCAAACTCCTATGCAGCTCTTTCCCTAGAGACACACCCAGAGTGCCCTGGTAAATGGGACCAGGAGAAATCCAGACAATATACTCAGGACCAACTCTTCTTCCATCAGCATGGGCCTTGTGATTAAATCTAGCTATTCAAATGAAACTTCCCCTTTCTAGATGATGAATTAAATATGAGAGTGGGATGGCCTGTTTTTAGATGTAAAAGCTATGCTGCTACTACAGCATCTTTCATTTGATTCTGCAGTTTTTTAAAAAGATGAAACATCTCTTATTAGTTGTAGCATAGAATTCTGGTGATGTCTCTTAAATGTATGGTCCCAGCTCAGAGACTCAGATATATACATGTATATATAAAGGTACCTGTTGAATATTCTACTTGGATATAATATGAGCCCCTCAAAATCACTGTCAACTTCCTAAAATATGCTTTTCTTCTATGTTTCCTACTCAAAATGGAAATGCAATAATCACTTACTCAGTTCCTCAAGTCAGAAACTTTAACATTTTCCTTGGAGCTTCCCTTCCCCTTACTCCTGTGTGTAATCACTCACCAAGTCAGGTGTTTCTATTGAATAAACCTACCTCTCTCCATCCCCACTGCTACTGTTCTATTCTAGTCCATATCTCATTTCAACTATGAAAAAAGCTTTCTAATAAAACTCTAGACATTCCTTCTTTCAATCATTCTTCATATTATAGCCAGTATGATGCGTCTCAAACACACAAACCTAATCATATCTCTCTATACTTCTTATAATACTTCAATGTCCAGAATGCTGATGATCTGGCGTTGCTTATCTTTTAAGCATCTTTTCAGCCCACTATCCCCCTGACAACCTGCTGTTTGTACACTAAATTTCTTTCAGTTCCATGAGTGATTCAGACTCTGTTTCACTTATAGGATGTTGCACAAATATCTCCCCTACCTGGAGCATTCCCCCACCACTCTTCACCTGACCAACTTCTATTCATCTTTGCTTCTCAGTTTAAATGGTAGTTGAAGTCTGGCACTCAGATTTGAGTAATTTCCTTTCCTGTGTACTCATAGCTCCTTTATTTATAGTTATCACTTTACTCTTCTTCAACTCCCAATAGATTATAAATCCTGGGAGAAAAGATCCTCAGTTTGCATCACCTTGTAAAACTAGCTTCTAGCACAGTACCTACTATGTGATCAGAGTTCAACAAATATTTGTTGAATAAATGAATTGTGGAGAGTCTTTATATACAGTTCATGACTCTCCTACTTCTATCATTATCAAATAAGCATCTAGGCAGTCAACAATAGAATCAAGTCAAGAGGTGCCCAGGATGGAAACTGAGTTTCTAAGTGTAGTTCTAGAATTTACAGTTCTGTAGTTATCTTTTCTTTTTACTTTTTCTCTCTCTTGATGGTATTTAAAGATAGCTCTGTTTTTAATTATGTGCATAATCACTGTACATAAAATATTAATCCATTCACCCAAAATAATACTTGTTTTGT
>NW_011494784.1:2985739-3005576 GCF_000754665.1 Bison bison bison
AATGCAGTTGTGATCACACTGTGCTGTTTTTAAAAACATTATTTGTAAACAGCATTTTAATGAATCATGAGCTGAAGTAACTCATATTTTGATTCACTTGTTAAAATTATCTCTAGGAATATTAAAGAAATTTTAACTGCAATTAATATGAGCTTGAATTTCCAAAGAAAAGTATTTTGCAGTATATTGCTCTCAGCTAGGATTTTTCCAAATGGATAGTTTCCCAAATTTTCTGATCAGGAATGCCCTGGCACTTTTTAAGGCATCAGAGTCTCAGATCCCATCTCTGTTGCTATAGAATCCTCACAGTGAAAGTGAAAGTTGCTCAGTCGTGTCCGACTCTGCAACCCAGAGTACCTCACCAGGCTCCCCTGTCCATGGGATAGATTCTCCAGACAAAAATACTGGAGTGGATTGCCATGCCCTCCTCCAGGGGATCTTCCTGATCCAGGGATCGAACCTGTATCTCTTATGTCTCTCCTGCTTTGGCAAACAGGTTCTTTACTACTAGCACCACCTGGGAGCCCCTCAAGGGATATGATATCTGTAGTGCCTTTGCTTGTGTCATGAGATGCTAGAGCAGTAGAACAAACATCAGGCTAGGAGTTACTGAGACAAGAAGTTTAGTCCTCACTAACTTTTCCCAAACTCTGAGACTGTAAGAAAGCTATTTAATGTCTCCAGGCCTCAAGTTTTCTTAACATAAAATGCTGATTCTTTTTCCTATGCTATTTACTCCAGAGGAATGTTGACCAAATTCAATGCCAAGATAAATATATATAACTGCTTTGAAATTTACACAGCCCTACACTGACTTAGGCTTGATTAGTATCAGAGGAAGGGTGCAAATTTATCATTTCTATGTGTATGGTTTAATCAATAGCATCACACTTTTGCTTCTTTTCCAGTTACAAAGTTAAACAAATTCTAGGTGATTTTGAGTGAAATTTTAAATCAGACAGTGGCAAAGCTTTCTATTTAGATAAAGTCTCAGTTTTCTCTATCTTATGAAAATAACATTTTGGCTAATCACTGGAATCTGCAGGAGGAGCAACAGCTCATAAAGGCAGTGTTTAGAAGATGGTCAGAAACTGGCTTGCATGCAGTCAGGAAATTCTGTTTTTCACAGCTTTGATGTGGTTCTTTTCCCAAGTCTCTCAAACAGCTTTTCCAATTTTTTGAAAGATTAACCATTTTAACTTAAAGACAGTCTTTTAAAATACTAGAATTATTTAATTATTTGATTAGTGTTTACAATTGTTTTCATATTTTTTATTTAATATACCAACATATTGACGAATAAAGCCATTCTTATAGTTCTGTTTTACTCATGATTGTTTCTCAAGTTCTTATGCATGAAAACTTGCTCTGGGATCCTAAAACTTGACTGACTCAATATCTATTCATGGTATTGAGTAAGCAAAAAAACATTTATCAAATATATCATATTATATAACATATAGGTTGGGGCAGGGGAGAGAAAGATTGAGATAAAAATAATACCCTGATTGACTCTTAGTTCTCGTGGATACAATACATCACAGTAGAAAGAACACAGGATTGAGAGTCAGATAGACAAGGTTTTGAAAGTGGAATCTGCCATTGCTAACTGCAGTGATTTCAGGCAAGATGTCACATCTGTAAGTATCAGTATTCTCATCTGTAAAATACGAATAATAGTGCCTTGCTGGTAGAGTTTGGAGAGAGAACATAGAGAAAGTACTGGCATGAAGTAGGTGATCACCAGAAAACACCTGGTTTATTTCTCCTGTCACTGGAGCGATAGTTGATGTCTTTCATTTACCCTCCACATTCTTTTCCTGTCATCAAGTGGCAACTTTCATTCAATTTTGCTGATGTGTTGACAAGGTAGATTTTTTTTTTTTCCTATTTCACATTTCAAACTTTTGTTTGGTATCCCAGCCCATTGCTCAGCTGTGATTGCATTGCCCTTCAGTTTATAGAAGAAAGGAGTTATAATACAGGTTAAAGAATTTTAAAAATAATAATAAAAGTGTCTGAAGCATGAGCAAGAAGCAAATATCAATTAATACGGCCCAGTAGAAGTGAAAGTGAGGCTGGTGCTGAGAAATAGTCATTACCTCACTTCACAACATCACATTTGTTGAGGGTCTGTTAGGTGTGTGGTACTGTTGCAACTGTTTTCAACACTCTATGTCATTTTTAACACTGCCCTCCTTCCATGTTCAGCACAACTGTCCCTTTAATTTTGCTTAGCTTGGTTCTTTCTATCTTCTACTTTCTTTCCTTGGTCTGAACATCCTTCTGTCTCTCCCCTCTTCCTACTCCATCTATTTAAATCCCATTCATCCTCCGAGGCTATGACTTCACTAACATCCTCAATGAGAATGTTCTGTCTGCTTGAAACCCACCAAGGCATTCCTTCCTCTGCATGCCTCAGTTTCCATATTTGTGAAGTGGAGGTAATAATAGAACCCATCACATAGAAGTATCATGAAGACTCTACTACACTGTATATAAATTGCTTAGCAGAGTACCTGTCCTTTAAAACTGGAAGTGTTCTATTATTGATATTTTATCATCACCTGTAGCATCATCATTGTAATCATTATTGCTTCTGAGTGCCATAGTATTTTGCCTATGCTTTATATTTGATGTACGTTTTATTCTGCCTGATACTGGTAGAAGCTCCAGTGTGTTTCCTCCAGAGGAATGTACATTGCTTACAGAGAGCAAGGCTCTTCCCTAACTGTAACCCCAGAGCCTTGCCGAGTGCCTGGTGAAGAGTGCAAATTTATGCTTCCTGGGAAGAAGTGGACAAATCCCTTGTTTCCAGAAAGAAAAATTTTAAGACATCCTTCTCTGTGGTTTCGGTTTAGCAGTTCTCATCATGAAAGCTGTCTCAAACATGCAGTGTGATTAAAAGAGGATTTTCTTTGTTGTCTTTTCTTTATTAAATGTTTAATGGTAAATTGGCATTTCCTTTTGCAAGGTAGTCCCCTGAAGCCAAGGGTTTAAGGGAAAAAATATGATTATGCAGATTTGGAGTAATGGGGCTCTTATACCCGGGGCCTGAGCCTTGGGAGTTGGTAAGGCCCACTGGGAGGCTCAGTCAGGCATTGAGGTCCCTGGAAAGTCATGTAGCTCTGTACTGTGAGACTAGGAGCTTGATGCTGGGCTGAACAGTCTTGGCAAAAAAGGCTTGCCTCACCTCATTTCATTAAAACATCTCAGTCTTTGGAGTTTAAGTTATTTTTTAAAGTGATGGTGTTAGAGTAATATTTCATTACTAGATTGTATTTCTCTGTGCAAGCCTGGTTTACAGGGTTAGCAATTATAGTTTTATTACATTTAGGAGGAAGGGGCTGGATCATTCTATGCTGGCCACTTCTCTTAGGTTTGAAGGTTGAAGGTGGCAGAAGAATCCATCTCTAGCTACAGGGATCTTGCTTCTATAGAGGCTACCAGTGGAGGACTCGCTCCCCTAGGGGTTTGCTGTGGAAGTGGAGGCTGATCTGTCTGTGTCTTAGGACTGTGTTCTTACATTTGGGAAGCTTTCTTCTTGTAGAGACTTCTAAAGATAAGGGCATTTTAAAAAATTGTACTTTTATGAATTGGAGTTTTGAAACCTTAATAGAAAAAAATGTAATCTAAAATTTTCAAGAAGTTGGGGGCTTGGATTTGCTCTTGAGGACAAATAGTTCTTTCTGAAAAGTCTATTTCTATTGACTTTTGGTGGTAAAAAGGAAAGCAAAGAAAAAAGAAAAGAATCAAATCCATTAAAATATCAAATTTATCTTATTTGTGGTAAGTTTGATCTCTAGATAGCACTTCTTTTAGGATTATTTTTTCCAAAATTGTAGATTAAGATTTCACTGCCTCTAAAAAATTGCTTTTAAAAATGTGTGTATGTGTATAATTTTCTCATTCAAGCAGTTATCCACACACAAATAGAATTAGAAACCAGAAAATGATAGGAAGAGTTCTGGGACATGATCTCATCTCATGCTGGTGAAAGATTTGATTACTGACACCCAACAAGAACCACGTCAAGGTTGTTAGTTGCAGCCATGGACTGAATCTCCTAGATATTGATGAAAATACTCTTAGTAGTTATTTGTGACTGACATAAAATCCTGAACAAGATTGTAGGGCAAAGCCAAGAGTAACTACCAACGATAGGGAATGCTTTTTTTTTTTTTTTTCCAATGAAAGTATTGAGCATTGCAAAAGCCAATCATCTCAGAAGGTGAGGGATGTGGGATAGAAAGTGAAGACTCTGGGAAGCAGACCTGGAACAGGTGTCTGTGGCCTGTGATGCCACAGGGAGCAGGCATGGAGCTCATGTTCTCTTTTCTCTCTCTCTCTCTCCACCCTCACCCCCTCTGTTCAGGGAGTATGGCAGACTTTCTCCATGTGGAAGCAGGCTCAGAACTAGACTGTGACACATCCAGGGGATCATAAGGTAAGGAGTTGGGCCCTTGTGGCTATGAGATCAGTTATATCTAGTATTTGAGCTTGAGCATCTATGAAATGTAATTCCCTTTTGCTACACCCCAGTTTTCAGTAAAGTTCGCTAAAGGTTTTGGCCTAGTTTGGGCAGCATAGTATGGAACTAGCTGTGTCCATGTTTAGCATGTTGATGAAGACAAAGCGGTTTTCTTACCCTCACTTCCATTTCTTAATTCCATCTTTTCTGAAACCATTATTGTGGCTTCTGTTCAAGGAAAAATTGACATCTTGAAAATTCCTGAGGTAACTGGGAGCAAAATAATTGGTCTAGGGCCAAGGAATGAACAGTGATATGGAACCAATCATTGCTATGAAAACAACCTGTTTCCTAATCAGATGACAAGAAATCGTTACCAAATGGTTAAGAGAGAGATTTGCTCAGCTCAGTTTAGTCACTGAATTATATTATCTGAGATGTTTTATCTGGCTATCAAAGGACTCTGCCTTAATGCTTTGATTAGTGATTAACCAGACAACAGAGATAATTTCTATCATATGTGTTTTATACTAAAACCACCCTCAATAATTTTGATAGATTTATCACTATGTTTCTAGGAAAATGCTAAGAATTTTGTAAAGTAGGGTGATATGGTAGTAGATGAGAAAGAACATCCCTATTGTTTTAGAAAATGACTCAGTCCTATAGCTGAAAACAAAGAGGACTGAATGCCTCATGATAATTTGAGATAATTCCTCAAGTTTTGGCAATGAGAGATCATTTCACAGGTTTTATCAGGAGATGTCATTTCGCCAGAAAGAGCACTCCCACCACAACCACAGCCAACAACCCAGTCAGTATGCAGAATGGCTGGGGAGGTAAAACAGCTTTGGGAGAAAGTACAGTATCTCCTCTCTTCTTCTTCCCACAAGATGTGCAAGAATTCTCAGCAACCACTGCTCCCCACCCCCACCCCACATACATACACCATCTTGAAGATAAGGAAAAGGACATACAGGATAACTGAGTTTGAAGTTTGATAGTTGCTTCATGGAAGGAGTACATTCTTACTCTATGATGGTGTGACTTCCTTACTAGTAAGACTGGTAACCATTCCCAGAGCAGTGCAAAGACCACTGCAGGGTGTGGAATGGTAGTATGGACAGAAAATGAGGAAGCAGTACTACCTGCCATAGTATTCTTGGGCTTCTATAACAAAATGCTGCCGACTGGTGACTTAAGCAACAAAAACATATTTTCTCACATTTTTGGAGTCCGAAAGTCCATGGTCAGGGTATCAGCAAGGTTGGTTTCTCCTGAGGTCTCTCTCCGTGGCTTACAGAGGACTACCTTCTTTCTGTGTCCTCACGTGGCCTTTCCTCCATGTATGTGCATCCCTGCTGTCTCTTCCTCTTCATAAAGCCCCACTCTCATGACCTCATTTAACTTTTACTTACTTCTGTTTACTGTGCTGTGGAGGTTCTGAGTACCCTGTAGCCTCCAGGCTCATGAGCCCTCTATGGCTCCAATTCTGGAAGGAAAACAGATTTATCTTTTATACTTCTCAAGAACATAATTTTGGGAGGAGTGGTATGAAGGACTCGATTGTGTTCCCCACAATTCATACATTGAATCCTTAACCCTCACTATGGCTGCATTTGGAGATAGGACCTGCCTCAAAATTTTATACTCGTACATTACATTTGGAATTTTAAATATATTTTTCTGCAGTGAATCTTTGGATATCATTAAATGAAAGTGCTGTTTATTTTCATTAAAGAGGATCAAGCAAATATTTGATTTGGCAAATCTTTAGCTTTCAGTTACAGGTGTCTTCTTGTAAGAGAGGAGGTTCTTGGGCCACCTGAATCTGTCATCTACTAATGATTTCATGACATTCATGCATCTGGGTTATAACTAGGGCTTGATGGAAGAAGAAGAAGGACAGGGAGCAATGAAGTCACCTCACCCAGGTGCCGATATGGAACACCTCTCTGGCTAACATCAAATGGCAGATTATAAAGGGGGGTGCAAAACACTTATTTGGATTTGTCTGACCTCTCATATTCTTAAGAATCATAACCTCTAAGAAAAGAGACATCATAATAACAAAATCATAGTTTAAACAAAGTCATAGTAATAATTAGATTTTCAAGGTCATGCTGCCAGCCAAATGAAGAATTTGAAATGGATTTCAGACATCTGCCCAACTAGACTGATCATAATATCCTTGTTATTTACCTCCAAAAAATGTCCTGCTGTGATGAATGAAGAAAGTGATAGAAACATGGGACGAATCATCAGAGGTTAAAAAAAAGGTGTGGGGGGGAACATACAAGATAAAAATCCTTCCAAATGCGACTGTGACAAAAAGACATCTCTGCAAGTCAATCTATAAAGCGTCTGTGATAATTCAGAGAAATTATTTAGCACTCAGGAAAACATTACCATGGAATGATGGAGGGGTCTGGCAGGAGAAATTGTCAGAAGATGGGCATCAATCACAGTTAAGTGTGGCGTCTCTGCTGATTACGTGTACCCTGCAGCGAGCCTGCCAAAACAGATCTCTGACACGGCGATGACACACTGATAGGTGTCTTCGAGAGTGATTGATGCGGTGGCCGCTAGCACCTGGGATTAGAAGGAGCGGGTTGCCATCACTGAGTGTTTTGAATGCAGAGTAATGCTTTGTGATCCTGGCATTACATCCTCAAAGCTCAGTGTACACAATGAGAAAGAAGTGACTCCCTGTGGATTGGCTTTCTATGTGTATGAGCCTATCCTCAGTATTTGCTAGAGAAACCAAAGGTTTGAAATGGCCCAAGATTGGTCTGAAGTATCCCAAGAATCTGCAAAGAAACGCCTTTAGAATTTTTCTCATCAAAGCTTGTGTTCATTGCATTTTCCTTGTACTTTTTAATGAACCCAAGAATAACACCAACAGCAGCTACCACATTTTGAGGGTCATTTATACCCTGTATACTTTATGCATTATTTCAGCTCTAACACTTGCCCTCAGTTCAGTTCAGTTCAGTTGCTCAGTCATGTCCGACTCTTTGTGACCCCATGAATTGCAGCACTTCAGGCCTCCCTGTCCATCACCAATTCCTGGAGTTCACTCAAACCCACGTCCATCGAGTCGTTGATGCCATCCAGCCATCTCATCCTCTGTCGTCCCCTTCTCCTCCTGCCCCCAATCCCTCCCAGCATCAGACACTTGCCCTACCAGGTGAATATTGCAAAGCCCTCTATATAACTGTGGGACTTGAGGTCCAGAGAAGTTATGTCCTTGGACTGAAGCCACCCAGCCTGTAAGTCACAGACATCCTGTTTGAGTTCAGGAATGTCGGGCTCCAATGTCTATTCTCTGCTCATTCTGTCGTATCAGTTCAGTTCAGTTGCTCAGTCATGTCCGACTCTTTGCAACCCCATGGACTGAAGCACAATAGGACTCCCTGTCCATCACCAACTCCCAGAGTTTACTCAACTCATGTCCACTGAGTTGATGATGCCATCCAACCATCTCATCCTCTGTCATCCCCTTCTCCTCCCACCTTTAATCTTTCCCATCATCAAGGTAAGTCAGCTTTTCATATCAGGTGGCCAAAGTGTTGGAGTTTCAGCTTCAACATCCATCCTTCCAATGAACACTCAGGACTGATCTCCTTTAGGATTGACTGGTTGGATCTCCTTGCAGTCCAAGGGACTCTCAAGAGTCTTCTCCAACACCACAGTTCAAAAGCATCAATTCTTTGGTGCTCGAGAAGGCAGTGGCGCCCCACTCCAGTACTCTTGCCAGGAAAATCCCATGGGCGGAGGAGCCTGGTAGGCTGCAGTCCTTGGGGTCGCTAAGAGTTGGACACGACTGAGCAACTTCACTTTCACTTTTCACTTTCATGCATTGGGGAAGGAAATGGCAACCCACTCCAGTGTTATTGCCTGGAGAATCCCAGGGACGGGGGAGCCTGGTGGGCTGCTGTCTATGGGGTTGCACAGAGTCGGACATGACTGAAATGACTTAGCAGCAGCAGCTTTCTTTATAGTCCAACTGTCACATCCATACATGACTACTGGAAAAACCATAGCCTTGACTAGACCTTTGTTGGCATCTGTCATATCACCATCTCCCAAAAAACTGCTTACATGGTACTAGACACTGGGTCTGTTAAGAGATTATATAACCACCAGATGAGCAGTGGTGCCTTAGTTTTGAACTCATTGTTTAGAACAATTAGGTTTTCCATAGATAAGAAAACTCAGAAATAATAGTTCAATTATAATAGTTCAGTTATAACTTCAGCCCTTCCATCATGAGGCCAAACTTAATCAGGCCCAGTTGAAGTCCTACATGTGCAAGAAAAGTAAGTAACTGACAGCTTACATGCCTAGTAACTACCTGTCAGATTTATCATGATCTAGATCACTGCTGCTGCTACTGCTAAGTCGCTTCAGTCGTGTCTGACTCTGTGCTATCCCAGAGATGGCAGCCCATCAGACTCCCCCATCCCTGGGATTCTCCAGGCAAGAACACTGGAGTGGGTTGCCATTTCCTTCTCCAATGCATGAAAGTGAAAAGTGAAAGTGAAACTGCTCAGTTGTGTCCACCTCTTAGCGACCCCATGGACTGCAGCCCACCAGGCTCCTCCATCCATGGGATTTTCCAGGCAAGAGTACTGGAGTGGGGTGCCACTGCCTTCTCCAGATCTAGATCACTACTATCCAATAAAAATAGAATGCAAGTCACAAATGCTAGTCCCATAATATAATTTAAAATTTTCTAGTAGCCACATTTTAAGAAGAAACAGATGAAATTTAATAATAGATTTTATTTAACCCAATAATTCAGAGGTTATCATTTCAAAGTATGATCAATATATTAAGAAATGATATTATTTTTGGTACCATGTCTGAAATATGATGTATAGAATGTCTCAGTTTGGACCAGAAATGTTTCAAATGATTGATAGACACATACTGAACAGTGTAGTTTTTGATAGTAAATGACTTGGCTTAACTGACCCAATGCCTTGAATTCAGACCAGATGTCTTCTTTAGCTATTGATACATCTCTCTCACCTCTCTATCAACTGATTCATTTATACAATATTCATTTATAAGAGAATGTGAGGGAGATGACATTCCTCTTAATATCATCAACCTCACCTACCGGTCTGTAAGTTCTTATCATCTCAAACTTTCAAACCTTGACTTTGATCTGAAGTTCAGATCCCTTCCTCTTCTGTCTTCTGGAAATTCTGCATGGCCCTGAGAAAATTGTTCACTAGCTTTTCACTGACTTATCCTTTTCTGGTAATGTTCACAAATCACATGTAGACAGCCTAATGGATTCTCACTCAGAATTCAGATCAGAAAATCCTGCTAACATCCCAAAAGCCCTCTTTCACCTTCTTATAGTCATCACCTCCTTCAAGATAACTACTATACTAATTTCTAACACAAAGATTAATTTCGCCCATATTTTTAAAAATTTATTTTAGTTTTGGCAGCACTGGGTCTGCATTGCTATGTAAAGGCTTTCTCTAGGTGTGAGGAGTAGAGGTTACTCTCTAGTTACAGTGTGTGGGCTTCTCTTTGAGGTGGCTTCTCTTGTTGCAGAGCTTAGACTCGCATGCAGGCTTCAGTAATTATGCATGGGCTTAATTACCCCCATGGCATCTGGAATCTTCCTGGACCAGGGCTTGAGCCTGTGCCGCCTACCTTGGCAGGTAGATTCTTAACCACTGGACCACTAGGAAAGTACAGTCTTGTGCATTTTTCACATTACATAAGTAGACTCTTCTAGGGCTTACTCTTTTCTATCTGCTTGCTTTCAGCCCCGTTATGTGTGCACGAGTCATTGTGCTGTTGCGTGTAGTGTATGTGATTTCATTCTCACTGATGTGAAGTGTTCCACTGGATGACTGTATCACTGCCTATCCACCCACTCTACCATTGATAGATATTTGGGTTGTTCTAGTTTCTGACCATTACACGCCATGCTACTATGAACATTTTTTTTTTAACATGTCTTCTGGTAGAAAAAAAAATGAGTGTATGTGTATGTAGAATTGCTAAGTCATAGTAGATTGTGCCTGTGGTAAGTAGAATAAAGCACCACCACCCCCCGCCCCCCGCCAAAGATATCAGGTCCTGCATCCTGGAACCTCTGAATTTTACCTTGTAAGAAAAAGGATCTTTGCTGATATGATTGTTAAGTATCTTGAGATGAGGGGAGGTTATCCTACAGGTCGTAAATGTAATGACATGTTTCCTTACAAGAGGGAGGCAGAAGGAGATGTCACACACACACAGAGGAAAAGGAGATGCGAAAACAGAAGCAGAGAACTGGCATGACGCCACCACAAGGCAAAGAATGGGTTGGACAAGGGAAAGACTGTTCTCTCCTAGAGCCTCCAGAGGGAGCACAACCCTGCCAGCACCTTGCTCCCAGCCCAGTGGTCCTGATTTCAGACGGCTGGCCTTCAGAACTGTGAGAGAATTAATTTGTGCTGTTTTAAGTCACCCAGTTTGTGATCATTTATTACAAGACATTAATAGTGCTAAGTTGTTTTCCCAATTGACAGCTGTTTAAAAGAAAAATATCTTAGTTCTCAAATTACTAACAATATTAAAATGCAAAGTATAAACTCTAAACAGCAAGTTTCAAAAAGAAAAGTCTACTCTTGCCATTACCACGTTTAAAAGAAAACATCACCATCCAGAGGGCTCAGAAGAAAAACATACTCTAAAAATAATTTCCAGAAAGACACAGATGAAAATTTTGGTAAATTGTCTAGCATCCTTTGTAAAATACGAATAGATATAAACTCTATTAAAATAAAAATAAACTAAACTAGGTAAAGAGAATCCAAATTGCTGCATGTTAAAGAAAGTAGCACAGGGCTATGTGGGAACTCTCTGTACTATCTTCACATTTTTTCTGTAAATATAAAACTGTTCTAAAATAAAATATTTAGGTAAAAAATCAGAAGAATAGTAAACACAGAATTCAAGATCAGGCTAACCTCCACTGAAGCCACTTTGTGGCTTCTCTTTGGCATATTTGAATGACCAGCATCACTACTCTTGCACTTTGGGACTGTTATTAAGTAAAATAAGGGTGACTTGGACACAAGCACTGAGATGCTGAGATAGTTGATCTGATATAGCTAAGTCAGCCACTAAGTGACTAACACACCAGATAGACGGAGCAAAGCAATGATTTCATGTCTTCGGCAGGATGAAGTGGGATGGCATGAGGTTTCATCACGATACTGAAAATGATGCACAAGTTAAAAGTGATGAATTGTGTATATCTGGAATTTTCCGTTTAATATTTTCAGACTGCTCTTGGCCACAGGTAACTGAAACCGCAGAAAGTGAAACTGAGGGGGAAGGAAGGGCTACTGTAGAGAAATGAAGAGCGTAGAGCCTGGAATGAAGGTACTGGCAGAAAATACTCTCTTGTATTGAGGGAGCAACTATACATTGAACAAGTTCACTCTAGGCAAAACTAATTAAGAGACCTACTTCTAGATACAGACAGGAAAAGGGACACAGTATCTTACTGGTACTCAGACCAAATAAAAGAAACCATTTCTAACAAAGAAGCAGTAATCAATTTACCACCGAATTCTTTTCTGTAACATTACATTCCACACAAATCATGGAATAACACTTGGAGTTCTAGGAGAAATACTATGGCCCAATGATTATATAATTTAAAAATGCCATCCTTATACAAAGGTAATAGAAAGACATTCTCAGGTATTAAAAATCCCAGGAAATAGGCTGTCCACATCCCCATCTTGGAAAATATATGTCTTACTTCAAGGAACTGAGATGAAGCAGTACTAAATACTCCAGGACTTGGAAATCATAAAAGGGCTCAGCAATATTCATATTTAAAATATTTCAATAGTATTTTAATTCTGTTTTAAAATGGATTGGGGAAACAGAAGATAATTATGAAAAGATATATAATGTATAGAACTAATTTCACAAGTATTATCTAGATCTTAAAACTAACATATATACAAACACATATGTATCAGTGGCTGCTAGGAAGCCTCCCTTCTGCCCACCTGATACACCGTTGACTAGAACCCTACTTGTCCCTCCCTGCCGGTACAGACAACCTCAGGAACATGACCTGCCCAAGAGACTGTAAGAAATGACCTTATTAAACTCCATTTTTTACCTGAGTCGCTTTGAACAGAAGCTCAACACTTGGAGGTTGTCTTTCTTTACCTTGACCTTCATCTCCACCTGCAAATTCCTTGCTCTGATCCAATTTTCTATTCTCCCCACCTTCACAAAACCTTGCACTGTCTGCCAGTCCCCATATATTCAGCTCTTTTCTGAATGATTCTTTTAGCTTTTTAGTCTGAGACCTGATTCTCTCCTCTGCACGTTGTTTCCTGTCATCTGTCCCCACAGTAACTGTCTTCTCTTCACCACCTGTCAGGGCCACTAGAGTTAGGGCAGATATCCTCATTAGTACTCATTCCTTGAAGATGTTATAAGCTGGCTCCCTGTCACTTTTTCCAAAATTCAACCTGTCATGATCATTGGTAATATCGATATCAATATCTGTATAAATCAAGCCAATAGACTGTTCTTCAGTAAATGTTCTATCTCTGCCTTAGCTCATATGGTAACCATGAGATACAAGTGCTGTTAAGCATTTGAAATATGACTAGTGCAACTGAGGAACTGAAGTTTTACTTTCATTTAATTTTAATCAGTTTAAATAACCACATGTGCTAGTGGCTACATGTGGGCAGCACAGACACCAGCGAAAAGTTCAGTAGCCAGTACTGTCAGTTTTTCGTCCTGTTTTCTTCCAAGTAGCTTATCCTCACTGCTACGCCATATTTTACTAATAAGACAAAATACTGCCCTGATTTTCCACAGTTTATTGTGATCCAACCAGTCCATTCTGAAGGAGATCAGCCCTGGGATTTCTTTGGAAGGAATGATGCTAAAGCTGAAACTCCAGTACTTTGGCCACCTCATGAGAAGAGTTGACTCATTGGAAAAGACTCTGATGCTGGGAGGGATTGGGGGCAGGAGGAGAAGGGGATTACAGAGGATGAGATGGATGGATGGCATCACTGACTCGATGGACGTGAGTCTGAGTGAACTCCGGGAGTTGGTGATGGACAGGGAGGCCTGGCGTGCTGCGATTCATGGGGTCGCAAAGAGTCGGACACGACCGAGCAACTGAACTGAACTGAACTGCCCTGATTAAATCAGCACTTAGGTGACTAAATGTAGCTGATGAAAAGCACACAATCATGCCAATCTGTCTCACTTTATATCTACCAGCTTCAAGAGGGCTTTTACCTCTCGCAGTTTTACTATATTTCTCTAGTCCATTCACTCTCACTCTCCTAGACAAATGTGCTATGTCCAATCAGACTCCTCTGACTCTGGACACCTCATCTCACTGTGTCTTCTCTGCCAAAGATTTGGTTCCCATTCCACTAAGAAAACAGAATTAATGAGCACAGAGTTTCTATAATGCTTCCCCTGATGCATCTCCCAGCCCACCTGCACCTGTCCCCAAATATTCTGCTTCTGTTTGTGTGGAAAGTGCAGTGGGTTCCAATCCCCTATAGCAATTAGGCCCCATATCTCCTGCATCATCAGTTTCTCCCTCTCTTCTACATATGCTCATAGTATGCAAACAAGCTACAATACCTCCCCATTAAAAAATAAAAGCTTTCTTTAACTTATTTGACTGATATTCCCCTTTAACTATAATCTCATTTCTCTCTTCTCCCTTACAGCAAGACATGGTGAAAAACTCTCTTCCTCACTCAGCATGATTAATCATCAGTATTAGTATAGTTACCACTCCTTCATGCTGAACTTTTAAAAAAATCTATATTTATTGATGGCTTTCAATGTTAATGGACTGAATGTTCCAGTCAACAGACATAGGGTGGATAACTGGATTTAAAAAAAAATAAGACACAGCTATAGGTTGCTTACCAGAGACTCACTTAAGAGCTAATGACACATAAAGACTGAAAGTTAGGGGATAGAAAAGCTATTTCGTGCAAATGGAAATGACAAGAAAGTGGAAGTAATAATACATCAGACAAAATAGTTTAATATTAATACAAAGTCTATTGTTGTTCAGTCGCTAAGTCATATCCAACTCTATGTGACCCCATGGACTGCAGCATGCCAGGCTCCTCTGTCCTCCACTATCTCCCCAAGCTTGCTCAAATTCATGTTCATTGAGTCAGTGATGCTGTCTAACCATCTCATCCTCTGCTATCCCCTATTCTTTTTGCCTTCAATCTTTTCTGGCACCAGAGTCATTTCCAATGAGTTGACTCTTTGCATCAGGTGGGCACAGTATTGGAGCTTCAGCTTCAGCATGAGCCCCTCCAGTGAATATGAAGGGTTGATTTCCTTTAGGATTGACTGGTTTGATCTCCTTGAAGCCCAGGGGACTCTCAAAAGTCTTCTCCAGCACCACAATTCAATGGCATCAATGTTTTGGCACTCACCTTTCTTTATGATCCACCTCTCATAGGCGTTCATGACTACTGAAAAAACCATAGTGTTGACTCTATGGCAAAGTGATGTCTCTGCTTTTTAATATGCTATCTAGTTTTGTCATAGTTTTTCTTCCAAGGAGCAAGCGTCTTTTCATTTCATGGCTGCAGTCACTAACCATTGATTTTGGAGCCCAAGAAAAGAAAATCTGTCACTGCTTCCACTTTTTCCCCTTCTGTTTGCCATAAGTGATGGGACTGGATGCCATGATCTTCGTTTTTTGAATGTTGAGCTTTAAGCTAGCTTTTTCACTCTCCTCTTTCACACTCATCAAGAGGTTCTTTAGTTTCTCTTCACTTTCAGCCATTAGAGTGATATCATCTGCATACCTGAGGTTGTAGATATTTCTCCTGCAATTTTGATTCCAGTTTGTGTTTCATCCAGCTTGGCATTTTGCATGATGTACTCTTACATACGTTAAATAAACAAGGTGACAATATATAGCTTTGTTGTACTCCTTTCCCAGTTTTGAACCAGTCCATTGTTTCAGGTCCAGTTCTACCTGTTGCTTCTTTGACCGGCATACAGGTTTCTCAGGAGGCAGATAAGGTGACCTGGTATTCTCATCTACTTAAGAATTTTCCACAGTTTTTTGTGATCCACAAAGTCAAAGACTTCAGGGTAGTCAATGAAGCAGAAGTAGATGCTTTTCTGGAACTCCCTTGCTTTCTCCATGATCCAGTAAATGTTGGCAATTTGATCTCCAGTTCCTGTGCCTCTTCAAAATCCGTGTTATCCTCTGGAAATACATCTGGAAGTTCTTGGTTTATGATCTGCCCTGAAGCCTAGCTTGAAGATTTTGAGCATTACCTTCTAGCAAGTGAAATGAGCACAATTGTACAGTAGTTTGAACATTCTTTGGCATTGCTCTTCTTTGTTATTGGAATGAAAACTGGCCTCTTTCAGTCCTGTGGCCACTGCTGAATTTCCCAATTAGCTGACATATCGAGTGCAACACTTTAACAGCATTATCTTTTAAGATTTGAAATAGCTCAGCTGGAATTTCATTACCTCCACTAACTTTGTTTGTACTAATGCTTTCTAAGGCCCATTTAACTTCACACTCCAGGACGTCTGGCTCTAAATGAGTGATCACACTATTGTGGTTATCTGTGTCATTAAGACCTTTTTTGTATAGTTCTTCTGTGTTTTCTTGTCACTTCTTAATTTCTTCTGCTTCTGTTGGGTCCTTATGGTTTCTGTCTTTTATCATGCCCATCCTTGCATGAAATGTTCCTTGATATCTCTAATTTTCCTGAAGACATCTCTAGCTTTACCCACTCTATTGTTTTCCTCTGTTTCTTTGCATTGTTTATTTAATAAGACCTTCTTATTTCTCCTTGCTATTCTCTGGAACCCTGCATTCAGTTGCGTATATCTTTCCCTTTCTCCCTTGCCTTTACATTTCTTCTTTCCTCAGCTATTTATAAAGCCTTCTTAGACAACCACTTTGCCTTCTTGCATTTCTTTTCCTTTGGGATGGTGTGGGTCACTACCTCCTGTATAGTGTTATAAACTTTCATCCATAGTTCTTCAGGCACTCTGTCTACCAGATCTAGTCCTTTGAATCTACTTGTCACTTCCACTGTATAACCATAGGGGATTATAACAAAAGAGAGTATTATATAATGATAATGATAAAAGGATCAATATAAGAAGAGGCTATAGTACCCATTAACATAGATGCACCTAACATAGGCTGCTGCTGCTGCTAAGTCGCTTCAGTCGTGTCCGACTCTGTGCGACCCCTGAGATGGCAGCCCACCAGTCTCCCCCATCCCTGGGATTCTCCAGGCAAGAACACTGGAGTGGGTTGCCATTTCCTTCTCCAATGCATGAAAGTGAAAAGTAAAAGTGAAGTCGCTCAGTCGTGTCTGACTCTGAGCGACCCCATGGATTGCAGCCTACCAGGTTCCTCCGTCCGTGGGATTTTCCAGGCAAGAGTAGTGGAGTGGGGTGCCATTGCCTTCTCCAATATAGGCAGACATTAATATATAAAGCAAATATTAACATACAGGAAAGGAGAAACTGATAATAATAAAATAACAGTAGGGAACTTTAACACTTCACTTATACCAATGGATAGATCATCCAGACAGAAAATCAATAAGGAAACAGTAGTCTTAAATGATATATTAGACCAGTTAGGTTAATACCTGTCTATTATATGACTTTTCTTCCAAAAACAGCAGAAAACACATCAAGTGCACATGAAACATTCTCTGGGATAGATCACATGCTGGGCTACAAAATAAGTCTCAACAAATCTAAGAGGATAGAAATTATATGAAGCATTTTTTCTGACTACCACAGGATGAAACTAGAAATCAACTACAGGAAGAAAAATGGGGGAAAAAACAAATACATGGAGACTAAACAACATGCTACTAAAGAGCAAATGGGTTGATGAAAAATTAAAGAGGAGATCAAAAAATATGTTGAGACAAATGAAAATAAAAGCACAATTTTCCAAAAACTATGAGGCCTTTAATTAGCATAGAGAATGTAGCCAATATTTGATAATAACTTTAAATGAAATATAATCTATAAAAAATTAATCATGGTATTGAATACCTGAAACCAATGTAACATTGTAAATCAACCATATTTCAATTTAAAAATTAAAAAGAAAGTTTATATATGTTTATATATAGAATATTCAAAGAGAGAGAAGTAGTGGAAATTTTATGGTAAATTTTTTTACAACTAGAACGTCTATAAATGAAGACCATGGGCTTTGAAAATTAAAAAATAAACAAGGGGTTGAACAAAGAAGTCAGAAGAGATAAAGATATGAAAATTATGGAAAAGTATAGAGTAACTAATAACAAGCTTTAATATATATATATGAGTTTCCAAAAAGAAAATAACTGGAGAGGGACTAGTGAAGATATAATATTATAACAAAGAAAGCTAGCTCACAGAAGAACATAATTTTTAGATGGAAAGCTACAGCAGATCCATAAAGCCAAATCCAAATCATAACAAAAACTATAAAATATAAAAGGGAAGACTCATAATAGCTATCACAAGTAAAAGGCCCATTCTCTGAACAAATACAATAATCAGAAGAACAGCAGTCTTTCAATCAATATAAATAAAAGTCAGAAGTGCACAGAAGGTTCAGTTTCTCCATATAGTTACCAATACCTATTGTGCTTTTCTCTGTTATTAGTATAACCATTCTAGTGGATGTAAAGTGATATCTCATTGTAGTTTTGATTCACATTTCCCTAATGACATGATGTTGAATACCTTTTTCTGTGCTTATTAGGCCATTTTAATATCTTCTTTGGAAAAATATTTATTCAAATTATTGCCCACTTAAAAACATTTTTTTGGTGTGAACCATTTTCAAATCTTTATTGAATTTGTTACAACATTGCTTCTGTTTTGGCTCTGATGCATGTGGGATCTTAGCTCCCCAACCAGGGATCCAACCCATACCTCTTGCATTGGAAGTCAAAGTCAACCACTGGAAAACCACTGGAAAGCCAGGGAAGTCCCTGTTGCCCACTTTAACTAAATTATTTGTCTGTTTATTATTTACTTCTAAAAGTTACATATACAAGTCTCTCACCAGAGACATGGTTTGGTATGTGTGCTCCCATTCTGTGGGCTTTTCTTTTTACTTTCTTCTTGATATCATTTGAAGCACAAAGATTTCTAATTATAGTTTTAGTTGATTCCCTAGGATTTTCTTTTTTTTTTTTTTTTTTTGAGAACATTTCTTTACTGTAACTTACAAAAAATAAATACAACTGTCTCTAATCTTTGTGAGCAATTTCTCTAAAAATCTAAAATCTGTAGGATACTTAAATTGTTCTTGGGCTAACCCTAGGATTTTCTAAATGCAGTGGGAAAAAAAAAGTCATGTCACCTACAGATAGAGAGAATTTGACTCCTTCCTTTCCAATCTGAAAGTTTTTATTTCTTTTAGTTGCTTAATTGTTCTTATTAGAACTTCTAATACTATACAGTGTCGAATAAAAGTGGTAAGAATGGATGTACTTGTCTTGTTCTTCATTTTAGAGGGAACACACTCAGTTTTTCACTATTAATTGTGATATTAGTTTTAATTTTCATATATGATCTTCATGGTATTTATCAGGTTAAGGAAGTTCCTTTCTATTCCTAGTTTGGATTTTCTCAAATGCTTTTCTTGCTTCTATGTTATTTTTTCCTTTAGTCTAGTAATATGGTTTATTACATTGATTAATTTTTGTACATTAAGCCAACCTTACATTCCTGGGGTAAAGCTCATGTGATAATGGTGTACGATCCTTTTTATATGTTGCTGGATTCTTACCAAGATTTAGTTGCTTTTGTTGAGTGAATATTTCCTCACTTGTTTTATGTACTAAGACAATTTCCAAGGACTTACAATTTTTATATATTTAAACTTTCAATAGTTAAATTGTTATTTTGCGAAGGATATGGTCCACCAAACTCTTTATTCTGTAATTGTGAAAGATTTCATTTCATTCTTTCCTACTGTCATATAGTATTACATTGTATAAATGATATACTAAAACATTGTTTTCTACTCTGTCTATATTTGATTTGTTTCCAGTTGTCTTAGTTATTATACATTTTCTGTTCATTATCTATTGAAATAAATGTGTAAGAGTTCTTTTTTAAAATTAATTTATTTTTTATTGAAGGATCATTGCTTTACAGAATTTTGCTGTTTTCTGTCAAACCTCAACATGAATCAGCCATAGGTATACATATATCCCCTCCCCTTTGACCCTCCCTCCCATCTCCCTCCCCATCCCGCCCCTCTAGGTTGATGTAGAGCCCCTGTTTGAGTTTCCTGAGACATATAGC
>NW_011494784.1:3005676-3006822 GCF_000754665.1 Bison bison bison
AGACATATAGTAAATTCCTGTTGGCTATCTATTTTACATATGGTAATGTAAGTTTCCATGTTACTCTTTCCATGCATCTCACCCTCTCCTCCCCTCTCCCCATGTCCATAAGTCTATTTTCTATGTCTGTTTCTCCATTGTTGCCCTGTAAGTAAATTCTTCAGTACCATTTTTCTAGATTCCATATATACATGTTAGAATATGATATTTATCTTTCTCTCTCTGACTCACTTCACTCTGTATAATAGATTCTAGGTTCATCCACCTCATTAGAACTGACTCAAATGTGTTCCTTTTTGTGGCTGAGTAATATTCCATTGTATATATGTATCACAACTTCTTTATCCATTCATCTGTTGATGGACATCTAGGTTGCTTCCATGTTCTAGCTATAGTAAATAGTGCTGCAATGAACAATGGAGTACATGTGTCTCTTTCAATTTTGGTTACCTCAGGATAACCAGGTTACCTAGGCATCTAGGAATGGGATTGCTGGATCATATGTTGGTTTTATTCCTAATTTTTAAGGAATCTCCATACCGTCTTCCATAGTGACTGTATCAATTTACATTCCCACAAACAATGCAAGAGTGTTCCCTTTTCTCCACACCCTTTCCAGCATTTATTGTTGTTGTTGTTGTTGTTTTACTTTACAATATTGTATTGGTTTTGCCATACATCAACATGAATCCCCCAAGGGTGTACACGTGTTCCCCATCCTGAACCCCCTTCCCACCTCCCTCCCCATACCACCCCTCTGGGTCATCCCAGTGCACCAGCCCCAAGCATCCAATATCGTGCATCAAACCTAGACTGGTGATTCGTTTCACATATGATATTATACATGTTTCAATGCCATTCTCCCAAATCATCCCACCCTCGCCCTTTCCCACAGAGTCCAAAAGACTTTTCTATACATCTGTGTCTCTTTTGCTGTCTGGTATACAGGGTTATCGTTACCATCTTTATAAATTCCATATATATGCATTAGCATACTGTATTGGTGTTTTTCTTTCTGGCTTACTTCACTCTGTATAAGAGGCTCCAGTTTCATCCACCTCATCAGAACTGATTCAAATGTATTCTTTTTAATGGCTGAGTAATACTCCATTGTGTATATGTACCACATCTTTCTTATCCATTCAT
>NW_011494784.1:3006922-3010694 GCF_000754665.1 Bison bison bison
TTCCATATCCTGGCTATTATAAACAGTGCTGCGATGAACATTGGGGTACACGTGTCTCTTTCAATTCTGCTTTCCTCAGTGTGTATGCCCAGCAGTGGGATTGTTGTGTCATAAGGCAGTTCTATTTCCAGTTTTTTAAGGAATCTCCACAGTGTTCTCCATAGTGGCTGTACTAGTTTTCATTCCCACCAACAGTGTAAGAGGGTTCCCTTTTCTCCACACTCTCTCCAGCATTTATCAGCATTTATTGTTTGTAGACTTTTTGATGAGGGCCGTCCTGACTGGTGTGAGGTGATATCTCATTGTAGTTTTGATTTGCATTTCTGTCCTGGCGTGCTGCAATTCATGGGGTCACAAAGAGTTGGACATGACTGAGCGACTGAACTGAACTGAATAATGAGTGATGTTGAGCATGTTTTCACGTGTTTGTTGGCCATCTGTATGTCTTCTTTGGCGAAATGTCTGTTTAGGTCTTTTCCGCACTTTTTGATTGGGTTGTTTGTTTTTCTGGTATTGAGTTGTATGAGCTGCTTATATATTTTGGAAATTAATCCTTTGTCAGTTGTTTCACTTGCTATTATTTTCTCCCATTCTAAAGGTTGTCTTTTCACCTTGCCTATAGTTTTATTTGCTGTGCAAAAGCTTTTAAGTTTAATCAAGTCCCACTTGCTTACTTTTGTTTTTATTTCCCTTACTGTAGTAGATGGGTCATAGAGGATTTTGCTTTGATTTAGGTCATCAAGTGTTCTGCCTATGTTTTCCTATAAGAGTTTTATAGTTTCTGGTCTTACATTTAGGTCTGTAATCCATTTTGAGTTTATCTTTATATATGGTGTTAGGATGTGTTCTAATTTCATTCTTTTACATGTAGCTGTCCAGTTTTCCCAGTACCATTTGTTGAAGAGGCTGTCTTTGCCCCATTGTATATTCTTACCTCCTTTGCCAAAAATAAGGTACCCATAGGTGCATGGGTTTATTTCTGGGCTTTCTATCTTTTTCCATTGGTCTATATTTCTGTTTTTGTGCCAGTACCATACTGTCTTGATGACTGTAGCTTTGTAGTATAGTCTGAAGTCAGGAAGGTTGACTCCTCCAGCTCCATTCTTTCTTCTCAAGACTGCTTTGGCTATTCAGGGTCTTTTGTGTTTCCATATGAATTGTGAGATTTTTTCTTCTAGTTATGTGAAAAATGTCATTGGTAATTTGATAGGGATTGCATTGAATCTGTAAATTGCATTTGGTAGCATAGTCATCTTCACAATATTGATTCTTCCTACCCAGGAACATGGACTAGCTCTCCATCTGTTTATGTGGTCTTTGATTTCTTTTATTAGTGTCCTATAATTTTCTGTGTACAGTTCTTTTGTCTCCTTAGGTAAGTTTATTCCTAGATATTTAATTCTTTTTGTTGCAATGGTGAATGGGATTGATTCCTTAATTTCTCTTTCTGACTTTTCATTTTTAGTATAGAGAAATGCAAGTGATTTCCTGTATTGATTTTGTATCCTGCAACTTTGCTAAATTAGCTCTAGTAATTTTCTTATACTATCTTTAGGGTTTCCATGTACAGTATCATGTCATCTGAAAACAGTGAGAGCTTTACTTCTTCTTTTCTGATCTGGATTCCTTTTATTTCTTTTTCTTCTCTAATAGCTGTAGCTGTGACTTCCAGAACTATGTTGAATAGTGGTGAAAGTGGACACCCTTGTCCTGTTGCTGATCTTAGGGGGAATGCTTTCAATTTTTCACCATTGAGAATAATGTTTGCTGTAGGCTTATCATATATGGCCTTTACTATGTTGAGGTAGATTCATTCTATGTCCATTTTTTTTTGAAGAGTTTTAATCATAAATGGGTGCTGAATTTTGTCAAAGGCTTTTTCTGCATCTATTGAGATGATCATGTGATTTTTATCTTTCAATTTGTTAATATGGTATATCACATTGATTGATTTGCCTATATGGAAGAATCCTTGTATTCTTGGAATAAACCCAACTCGATCATGGTATATGAACTTTTTGATGTGTTGCTGAATTCTGCTAAAATTTTGTTGAGGATTTTTACATCTATGTTCATCAGTGATGTTGACCTACAGTTTTCTTTTTTTGTGTTGTCTTTGTCTGGTTTTGTTATCAGGGTGATGGTAGCCTCATAGAATGAGTTTGGAAGTGTTCCTGTGCAGTTTTTTAAAGAGTTTTAGAAACATAGGCATTAGCTCTTCTCCAAATGTTTGATAGAATTCTCCTGTGAGGCCATCTGGTTGGTCCTGGGCTTTTGTTTTTGAGGAGATTTTTGATCACAGTTTCAAGTTCAGTGCTTGTAATTCAGTGCTTGGGTTGTTCATAATTTCTATTTCTTCCTGGTTCAGTCTTGGTAGATAAGAATCTGTCCATTTCTTCCAGGATATCCATTTTATTGCCATATAGCTGTTTATAATAGTCTCATAATCCTTTCTATTTCTCAGTTGTCTGTTGTAAACTTGTAATCTCCTTTTTCATTTCTATTTTGTTGATTTTATTATTCTCTCTTTTATTCTTGATGAGTCTGGCTAAAGGTTTGTCAATTTTGTTTATCTTATCAAAGAACCTGCTTTTAGTTTATTCAGTTCAGTTCAATTCAGTCACTCAGTCGTGTCCAACTCTTTGAGACCCCATGAATCGCAGCACACCAGGCCTCCCTGTCCATCACCAACTCCCGGAGTTCACTCAGACTCACGTCCATTGAGTCAGTGATGCCATCCAGCCATCTCATCCTCTGTCATCCCCTTCTCCTCCTGCCCCCAATCCCTCCCAGCATCAGAGTCTTTTCCAATGAGTCAACTCTTCACAGGAGGTGGCCAAAGTACTGGAGTTTCAGCTTTAGCATCATTCCTTCCAAAGAAATCCCAGGGCTGATCTCCTTGAATGGACTGGTTGGATCTCCTTGCACTCCATGGGACTCTCAAGAGTCTTCTCCAACACCACAGTTCAAAAGCATCAATTCTTCAGCGCTCAGCTTTCTTCACAGTCCAACTCTCACATCCATATGTGACCACTGGAAAAACCATACCTTGACTAGATGGACCTTTGTTGGCAAAGTAATGTCTCTGCTTTTGAATATGCTATCTAGGTTGGTCATAACTTTTCTTCCAAGGAGTAAGCGTCTTTTAATTTCATGGCTGCAGTCACCATCTGCAGTGATTGTGGAGCCCAAAAAAATAAAGTCTGCCACTGTTTCCACTGTTTCCCCATCTATTTCCCATGAAGTGATGGGACCGGATGCCATGATCTTCGTTTTCTGAATGTTGAGTTTTAAGCCAACTTTGTCACTCTCCTCTTTCACCTTCATCAAGAGGCTTTTTAGTTCCTCTTCACTTTCTGCCATAAGGGTGGTGTCATCTGCATATCTGAGGTTATTGATATTTCTTCTGGCAATCTTGATTCCAGCTTGTGCTTCTTCCAGCCCAGCATTTCTCATGATGTACTCTGCATATAAGTTAAATAAGCAGGGTGACAATATACAGCCTTGACGTACTCCTTTTCCTACTTGGAACCAGTATGTTGTTTCATGTCCAGTTCTAACTGTTGCTTCCTGACCTGCATACAAATTTCTCAAGAGGCAGATCAGGTGGTCTGGTATTCCCATCTCTTTCAGAAGTTTCCACAGTTTATTGTGATCCACACAGTCAAAGGCTTTGGCATAGTCAATAAAGCAGAAATATATGTTTTTCTAGAACTCTCTTGCTTTATCCATGATCCAGAGATGTTAGGCAATTTGATCTCTGGTTCCTCTG
>NW_011494784.1:3010794-3011357 GCF_000754665.1 Bison bison bison
GTATTGCTGAAGCCTGGCTTGGAGAATTTTAAGCATTACTTTACTAGCGTGTGAGATGAGTACAATTGTGCAATAGTTTGAGCATTCTTTGGCATTGCCTTTCTTTAGGGTTGGAATGAAAACTGACCTTTTCCAGTCCTGTGGCCACTGCTGAGTTTTCCAAATTTGCTGGCATATGGAGTGCAGCACTTTCACAGCATCATCTTTCAGGATTTGAAATAGCTCAACTGGAATTCCATCACCTCCACTAGCTTTGTTCGTAGTGATGCTTTCTAAGGCCCACTTGACTTCACATTCCAGGATATCTGGTTCTAGTTGAGTGATCACACCATCGTGATTATCTGGGTCATGAAGATCTTTTTTGTATAGTTCTTCTGTGTATTCTTGCCACCTCTTCTTCATACCTTCTGCTTCTGTTAGGTCCATAGCAATCCTGTCCTTTATCGAGCCCATCTTTGCATGAAATGCTCCCTTGGTACTCTAATTTTCTTGAAGAGATCTCTAGTCTTTCCCATTCTGTTGTTTTCCTCTATTTCTTTGCATTGATCGCTGAGGAAGGCTTT
>NW_011494784.1:3011457-3025054 GCF_000754665.1 Bison bison bison
GCTTATATCTTTCATTTTCTCCTTTGCTTTTTGCTTCTCTTCTTTTCACAGCTATTTGTAAGGCCTCCCCAGACAGCCAATTTGCTTTTTTGCATTTCTTTTCCATGGGGATGGTCTTGATCCCTGTCTCCTGCACAATGTCATAAACCTCCATCCATAGTTCATCTGGCACTCTATCTATCAGATCTAGGTCCTTAAATCTATTTCTCACTTCCACTGTATAATCATAAGGGATTTGATTTAGGTCATACCTGAATGGTCTAATGGTTTTCCCTACTTTCTTCAATTTCAGTCTGAATTTGGCAATAAGGAGTTCATGATCTGAGCTCAGTCAGCTCCTGGTCTTGTTTTTGTTGACTGTATAGAGTTTCTCCATCTTTGGCTGCAAAGAATATAATCAATCTGATTTTGGTATTGACCATCTGGTGATGTCCATGTGTAGAGTCTTCTCTTGTGTTGTTGGAAGAGGGTGTTTGCTATTATCAGTGCATTTTCTTGGCAAACTCTATTAGTCTTTGCCCTGCTTCATTCCATATTCCAAGGCCAAATTTGCCTGTTATCCAGGTGTTTCTTGACTTCCTGCTTTTGCATTCCAGTCCCCTATAATGAAAAGGACATCTTTTTTGGGTGTTAGTTCTAAAAAGTCTTGTAGGTCTTCATAGAACCGTTCAACTTCAGCTTCTTCAGCATTACTGTTTGGTGCATAGACTTGGATTACTGTGATATTGAATGGTTTGCCTTGGAAACGAACAGAGATCATTCTGTCATTTTTGAGACTGCATCCAACTACTGTATTTCGAACTCTTTTGTTGACCATAATGGCTAGTCCATTTCTTCTGAGGGATACCTGCCCGCAGTAGTAGATATAATGGTCATCTGAGTTAAATTCACCCGTTCCAGTCCATTTTAGTTCACTGATTCTTAGAATGTCGACATTTACTCTTGCCATCTCTTGTTTGATCACTTCCAATTTGCCTTGATTCATGGACCTGACATTCCAGGTTCCTATGCAATATTGCTCTTTACAGCATCGGACCTTGCTTCTATCACCAGTCACATCCACAGCTGGGTATCCTTTTTGCTTTGGCTCCATCCCTTCATTCTTTCTGGAGTTATTTATCCACTGATCTTCAGTAGCATATTGGGCACCTACTGACCCAGGGAGTTCCTCTTTCAGTATCCTATCATTTTGCCTTTTCATACTGTTCATGGGGTTGTCTTTACTATTGTTTCCTTATTTCTGCTCAGATCTGTATGATTTCTTTCCTTCTACTAATTTTGGGGTTCTTTTGTTCTTCTTTTTCCAGTTGTTTTAGGTGTAAAGTTAGGCTGTATTTTTGATTTTTTTTCTTGTTTCTTGAGGTAGGATTGTATTGCTATAAACTTCCCTCTTAGGACTGCTTTTGCTTCATCCCACAGGTTTTGAGTATTTTTGTTTTCATTGTCATTTGTTTCTTGAAATTTTTTGATTTCCCTTTTGATTTTTTTAGTAACCTATTGGTTATTTAGATACCTGTAATTTAACCTCTATATGTTTGTGTTTCTTACAGTATTTTTCTTGTAATGGATATCTAGTCTGATAACATTGTGGTTGGAAAAGAAGCTTGATATGATTTCAATTTTTTAAAATTTACTGAGGTTTGATTTATGACCCAAGGTGTGGTCTATCCTGGAGAATGTTCCATATGCACTTGAGAAGGTGTATTCTTCTGCATTTGGATGGACTGTCCTGAAAATATCAATGAGATCCATCTCATCTAATGTATCATTTAAGACTTATGTTTCCTTATTAATTTACTATTTTTATGGTTTGTCCATTGGTGTGAATGGAGTGTTAAAGTCTCCTACTATTATTGTGCTACTGTCAGTTTCTCCTTTTATGTCTGCTAGTGTTTATCTTAGGTATTGAGGTGCTCCTATGTTGGGTGCACAGATATTTACAATTGTTATGTCTTCCTTTTGGATTGATCCTTTGATAATTATGTAGTGTCCTTCCTTATCTCTAGTAATCTTCTTTATTTTAAGGTCTATTTGTCTGATATGAGAATTGCTACTCCAGCTTTTTTTTTTTTTGCTTCCCATTTGCATGGAATATATTTTTCCATCTTCTCACTTTCAGTCTATATGTATCTTGAGGTCTGAAGTGGCTTTCTTGTAGACAGCATATATATGGATCTTGTTTTTTTAATCCATTCAGCCAGTCTGTGTCTTTTGATTGGAGAATTTAATCCATTTATATTTAAAGTAATTATTGATATATATGTTCCTATTGCAATTTTCTAATTGCTTGGGGTTGATTTTGTAGATCTTTTTTTTTATATTTCTTGAGTACATAAGTCCTTTTAACATTTGTTGTAAAGCTGGTTTGGTGGTAATGAATTCTCTTAACCATGGCTTGTCTACTGCTGCTGCTGCTGCTAAGTCGCTTCCGTCATGTCCAACTCTGTGCGACCCCATAGACGGCAGCCCACCAGGCTCATCTGTCTCTGGGATTCTCCAGGCAAGAACACTGGAGTGGGTTGCCATTTCCTTCTCCAGTGCATGAAAGTGAAAAGTGAAAGTGAAGGTGCTCAGTCATGTCCGACTCTTTGAGACCCCATGGGCTGTAGCCTACCAGGCTCCTCCGTCCATGGGATTTTCCAGGCAAGAGTACTGGAGTAGGTTGCCATTGCCTTCTCCTTGTCTGAAAAGCTTTTTATTTCTCCATCAATTTTGAATGAGATTCTTCCTGGGTCCAGTAGTCTTGGTTATAGATTTTTCCCTTTCAGCACTTTAAATATATCCTGCCATTCCCTTCTGGCCTGCATAGTTTCTGCTGAAAGATCAACTGTTAAGCATATGGGGTTTCCCTTGTATTTTACTTGTTGCTTCTCCCTTGCTGCTTTTAATATTCTTTCTTTGTGTTTAGTCTTTGTTTGATTAGTATGTGTCTTAGAGTGTTTCTCCTTGGGTTTATCCTGTATGGGACTCTTTGTCCCTCTTGGACTTGATTGACTATTTCCTTTTCCATGGTGGGGAAATTTTCAACTATAATCTCTTCAAAAATTTTCTCATACTCTTTCTTTTTCTCTTCTTCTTTTGGGACCCCTATAATTCAAATGTTGATGCATTTGATATGGTCCCAGAGTTCTCTGAGACTTTCCTCAGTTCTTTTCATTCTTTTCACTTTATTCTGTTCTTCAGAAAGTATTTCCACCATTTTATCTTCCAGCTCACTGATTCGTTCTTCTGCTTAAGATATTCTGCTACTGATTCCTCCTAGAGTATTTTTAATTTCAATAATTGTGTTGTCTCTGTATGCTTTTCTTTAATTCTTCTAGGTCTTTGTTAATTGATTCTTACATTTTCTCCATTTTGTTTTCAAGGTTTTTTTTTTTTTATCATCTTTACTATCATTATTCTGAATTATTTTTCAGATAATTTTCCTATTTTCTCTTCATTTATTTGAACTTCTGTATTTCTAGTTTGTTCCTTCATTTGTGTAGCATTTCTCTGCCTTTTCATTTTTTTTTTTTTTTAAGTTATTGAGTTTGAGGTCTCCTTTCCCAGGCTTCAAGGAAGGTTGAATTCTTTCCTTGAAAAAGGTTGAATTCTTTCTTCCTTTTGGTTTCCTTCCCCCTAAGCTTGGTCCAGTGGTTTGTGTGAGCTTCATATAGTTAGATTTTTGCTGAATTTTTGTTTGTTTGTTTGTTTTTCCTCTGACGGGCAAGGTTGAGTGAGATGGTACTTCTGTCTGCTGATGATTGGGTTTGTATTTTTTGTTTTGTTTGTTGTTTAGGTGAGACATCCTACACAGGGTGCTACTGGTGGTTGAGTGATGCAGGGTCTTGTATTCTAGTGGTTTCCTTTGTGTGAGTTCTCACTATTTTATACTCCTTAGGGTTAGTTCTCTGGTAGTCTAGGGTCTTGGAGTCAGTGCTCCCACTCCAAAGGCTCAGGGTTTAATCTCTGGTCAGGAACGAAGATTCCACAAGTGGTTTATTATGGCATTAAGGGAGAATAAAGTAAATATCCAAAGATGAGAAACAAAAGATGAACCCCAGATGAGTAGCAATTACAAAATCAGGCAAATAGTAATTAAAATAATGAAATATACACATATATGTATATACCCATGAGCAAAGTGAAAACAGTCCAAAAAAAATAAAGTACAGTAGATTGATCTGGTGAACAAAGGAAACCAAAAATTATATTTACCAGTTAAGAACAAAAGTAACTTAAGCACAAACTGGAAAACAAAACTAAAGAAAAATGCCAACTGGGGAATAAAGCAATGAAAACTAACAAATATGTTGAGAGGAAAGGAGAAAAAGAAAAGAAAGAAAGAATATATAGGCAAAGTTAAATAGAGGTAGATAAAGGAGATTTATATATGTTAAAGATTAACTGCAAGGTGAAAAAAACAGTAGGAAAAGCAAACAAAAGAATAAATGTAGAAAAAATAATAATAGGTTTAAAAAGTTAAAAACTAAAGTTAAAAAAAGAGAGAGAAAAAGAGGAAAACTCCACAGAACTGCAAAGGCCCAACACAGAGGCAGAGGTTTATGACAAGAATAAAAAATGTGACTGAGGAAAAAGAAAAAAGAGAGAGAGAGAAAGAGAGAAAAAATCCAAAAGAATCTACAGAACAAGTCAAAAAATAAGAATAATAAATGTTTTTCTTGAATCCCTGCTATCAGTGTCCTTTTGCGTGCTAGGGATCACAGTCCACCTTACCTCTCTAGGATGCCCTCCAACACTACTGATCTCTGGACCTGCTGTGGGGGCAGCTCAGATTCTAATCTGGTCCTACTCCTGTGTGTTCTTGCCTCCAGTGTCCACAGCTATCAGAGCTAGTGCGTTTTCTTTTATGGGAGCTCTCAACGTCCTTTTATATATTCCATAGACATGGAGTCTGCTTAGTTGATCATGTGGATTTAATCTGCAGCTTGTATAACTAATGGGAGGGTTTTGGGTCTTCTTCCTTAGCCACACTGACCCTGGGTTTCAATTGTGGTTTTATTTCCTCTTCTACATATGGGTCATCTGCTGGGGTTTAGCTCCTGAGGCTGCCCTGGAGGGTTTGGTTTGCCCCTGTGAGGGCTTGATGTGGAAGTGGTGCAGCTGCTTGGGTCGCAGGGGTTCTGGCAGCACCAAGAGTTCTTTAGGATATATACACCCTTACTAGTTCTTGGGTATGTACAATTTCATTGGGTAATGTCATAGTACTCAACTGTATGTTGTGGTAGAAAGAGTTCTTGACATTACTGATGTTCCCTGCTGCTGCTGCTGCTGCTGCTAAGTCACTTCAGTCGTGTCCGACTCTGTGCAGCCGTGGAGACGGCAGCCCACCAGGCTCCCCTGTCCCTGGGATTCTCCAGGCAAGAACACTGGGGTGGGTTGCCATTTCCTTCTCCAATGCATGAAAGTGAAAAGTGAAAGTGAAGTCACTCAGTCGTGTCCGACTCTTTGAGACCCCATGGACTTCAGCCCACCAGGCTCCTCCATCCATGGGATTTTCCAGGCAAGAGTACTGGAGTGGGGTGCCATCGCCTTCTCCGACTGATCTTCCATATGAAATGGTATTCTGTTATAATTTTATTTTACATATATGAATACTACTGAAGTTAAGTATTTCTTTATACCTTTATTGTAATTAGCTTTCATTTCTGTTTTTATATCTACATACTCATAATTTATTTTTCTATTGGATTATTTGGGTTTATTGATTTGTGTTTTCCAGTTTGGAAGTCTCATTTAAGAAATCCTTTCCTACCCTAAAGTAACAAATATATGCTCACACATTTGCTTCTAAAATATAAGCTTTAACATTTGGCTTTCAAATTAAAATCCTTAAGCCATCCAGAAGTATTTTTTGGGCATGGTGTGAGTTAGGAATTAATTTCTTTTTTTGTTTGCTTGTTTGTTTTATGTTTCTCTTTATGGATAGTCAATTTTCTTAGTATAAGCTATTCAATATCACTCTTTTACCCACTTATCATACCCGATTTGTGTATTTGTCTATCCTTAAACCAATATAATCGGAGAAGGCAATGGCACCGCATTCCAGTACTCTTGCCTGGAAAATCCCATGGACACAGGAGCCTGGTGGGCTGCAGTCCATGGGGTCGCTAAGAGTCAGACATGACTGAGCAACTTCACTTTCACTTTTCACTTTCATGCATTGGAGAAGGAAATGGCAACCCACTCCATGTTCTTGCCTGGAGAATCCCAGGGACGGGGGAGCCTGGTGGGCTGCCGTCTATGGGGTCGCACAGAGTCAGACACGACTGAAGTGACTTAGCAGCAGTAAACCAATATAATACTATATGAATTATTATAACTTTTTAGTAAAGTCTTGATAATCTTGTAGGATAAGTTCCTCGGTCTGGTTCTTCTTTAAAATTGATTTAGCTATCCAAATGAGATTTTTATAAATTATAAAATCATTTGTCATATTCCAAGAAAAATCCTTTTAAGTTATGATTCAAATTGCTTTGACTCTTTATATTAAAGTTTGGAATAATTGAATCTTCCTACATATGAATATGTTTCTCAACTAAGATATTAAAAATATAATTTAGTAAAGTTTAAAATTTTATTTGTCTGCATTTGGAAATATTTGTATTGTTTCTTCATAAACATTTTGCATTTCTATTCTTTTTCCAAGTTGTATCTTTTTTAGTCCATTTTCTAACTCTGGTAAAAGTTAAGAATGTCATTGATTTTTACACACTGATCTTTTATCTATTAGCTTTGCTAAACTCCCTTACTGAGTCTACTAATCAGTCTGTTTTGTTTTTTTCAGTAAACAATTATGCCATCTAGCCTTCAATTCACTTTTCTTTTTCAGTCCTTATACATTTTATTTCTTTTTCTCTCTCTTCTGTTGTGTTCATATGAGGTTGTGATTTTTTTCATTCTTCTTATTGTTTTGTATTCCCTTTTTTCTTGATTATTCTTATTAAATGTTAATCAGCCTTACTGTACTTTTCCAAAAAATCTATTCTATTCAAATATCTATTAGCTGTGTTGATCTTCTTTAGTCTGTCTTCTCTACTTCATTAATTTATGCCCTTATATTTATTATCTTCTTTATTCTACTTTTTTGATGTTAGCTTTGTTATTTCATAAGTTGAATACTTGGCTCATTAATTTTCAGCCTTTCTTATTTTCTAATGTAAGCATTTAAGACTAATAAATTTATTTTTAAGTTCTGCTGTAATAACATTCTTCAAATTGTAAGTGTTATTTTCATATTACTCACTTTTGATCATTTATTTTTATCTTCCATTGTGATTCATTTAAAAATTTTCTCATCACAACAAGGTGTTTAAAGTTGATTTGCCCTGAAAATCTTTTGCATTCAAAGAAAGCTATCTTTCTAATCACTCATCAAGGATAACCTTGTAGGAAATTAATTTCCTTTGCCCTTGAAGATCTCTGGTCTTCTCCTTCAGGGCTTCCCAGGTCATGCTAGTGGTAAAGAACCTACCTGCCAGTGCAGGAGATGTAAGAGACGTGGGTTCAATCCCTGGCTTGGGAAGATCCCTAGAGAAGAGGATGGCAATGGACTCCAGTGTTCTTGCCTGGAGAATCCTATGGATAGAGGAGCCTGGTAGCTACAGTCCATGGGGTCACAAACAGTTGGACACGACTGAAGCAACTTAGCACGCATGCATGCACTTCAGTGCTGCTTTCCTTGGCTTTTTCTGTCACTCATTGACTGGATGAAATTCACACACCACTCTACTTCTGGAGAGCATCTGTAACCAAATGTCTTGAGGTCCTCACACAGTCTCTGAACTTTCCTCCACTGGCCGTATCTCCATCACAGTCAAAGGTGACAGGCCAGAGCCCTGCCTAAAAATCCTTGGGCTTAATCCTGATGAGTTTCAACCTTAATGGACTGTACCTCCAATCATTTTATGTTTTGAAAAGTTTTTCATACACTTGTAATTTTGTCCATTCTCCTATCATGGCTCCCTGCCTTGGGTCCTAATTAGGTCAACCTAACTTGCCCCATGCTAATTTCATAGATTGTTTGAAGTGCCCACTCACCCCTTTGCCTCCCCACTTCTCTACCTCTCTCTTATCCCTCCACACACATATACTTTTCAGTTTAGCTGATTTTCCATGGCTGCTCACTGGCCACATGCTTTCTGTGTCTCCATCTTTAGCCTTGATCCTAAGTTTCCACACTTTGTTCCTCGTGGTTCTCCATACCCACAGTCCTTTATTCTCTTATTCTTTGCCTTCATTTCTATTCCTTTATTATAAATGGAAACGAAATGCTATAATATTTTTTATTTTAAATTGGAGGATAATTACTTTACAATATTGTGTGGTTTCTGCCGTACAGTAACATGAATCAGCCATAGGTATGCATATGTCCCCTCCCTCCACACTCCCACCCCATCCCAACCCTCTGGATTGTCACAGAGCACCAGATTTGGTTTCCCTGAATCATATAGTAAATGCTATTATCTTAACTTTAAAAAAATTCTAGTTCTTATTATTAGGATATACTAAGCACTACTTCCCCACTCCAGTACTCTTGCCTGGAAAATCCCACGGATGGAGGAGCCTGGTGGGCTACAGTCCATGGGGTCGCTAAGAGTCAGACACAACTGAGCGACTTACTTTCACTTTTCACTTTCATGTATTGGAGAAGGAAATGGCAACCCACTCCTGTGTTCTTGCCTGGAGAATCCCAGGGACAAGGGACCCTGGTGGGCTGCCGTCTATGGGGTTGCACAGAGTTGGACACGACTGAAGCAACTTAGCAGCAGCAGCAGCAAGCACTACTTAAGCAATTTAAAAATTGTAATTTAGCTAATATTTATTACTACTGAGGGATAGAGTCTATTATTATCACTGTCATTTTATAACTGCAGTAACAGAGGCAAAGAAACTAAATAAAGCATTCAAGAAGAAACAGCTATTAAGTGGTGGCATTGAGGTTTGGACCCAGGTAGGCTGATTCTGATAACCCTGCTCTCAAGTGCTACTCCACCATGCCCTTGCAAAGCCCTGTCTTGCCAGTACTCAGAATTGTTCTCTTCCTTCCCTAAGCTCCCACTGAACCATCTTTGTCCTGCTACCATGGCATTTAAAGGAGATTGACTTTCTTACATGTTAATTTAGTGTGTATCTCCTCCTCAAGGTTCTATGTTCCCCGGGGTAGAGAATGTTCTTGTTTTTTCCATTTGCAGAAGTGACTACCGGGTTGTTCAGAGTAACCCTTTAAAAAGTACTTATTGAATAAGGAAGGTCTTTAATCAAGAGGCCACTCAGAATGCAGCAGTATAGGAGAAAGGGCAGAGAAACTTTGATCAGGAAAACTGAGTTAAAACTCAGGCTCTGGTGTTTGATGGCTATATGATCTTAGGCAAGTTACTTTGCTTTCTTGCCCTTGATTCTCTTAATAGAAATAGGAATAAAGTCATCTAATTCATATAACTTCATTGTTTGATACAACATACATTTTACATGAATTATTATATTCTTCATCTATTATTCCCTTTTTTTTAAACTACAGGTCCATGAGTCTCTCCATCGTTCCATCTTAATTCTATACAGCTCTGTCCTTTCACTTAGACTCACTTCTTCACCTTTTTCTCTTATAACCTCGTTGTATGTATGTGCGTAAGTCCTTAAACTTTTGAGAAGTAGCAACTATTTCTGTGTTGCTCATTGTGCTATTGTCGCCTTGGTTAGGTGAGAAGCTAGATCTCTTCTGTCTTGGTAGCTGGTTAGAATTGGTCAAAGCAGGAACCTGGATGAGATTTGGGAGACAAATTGAAGCAGCAGTTATTATTCTCAATAAGTTTTTTCACATCAGACACTGTTTTGGAAGGATGCAGTGAAGCCCAGCAGTCCTAGCCTGTCTCCAGTCTACTTTGCTCCACATGTAGTCATTTCCTGCCCGTGCTGGGCAGGCTGCTGAACAGAACGGCTCCAGATGCTCCATACAGAGGTGATGATGCTCCCCTTTCTCAGTGTCTCTTCAGCAACAGCATGTGCTCACCTTCTTGGATTTCCCTGCAAGCTCCAGATTGTTCACACACGCCAATGTCCAGGTGAACTGATTAGGGAGGGACTCAGTGTCTAATATCCCAACTACCCCTTTCCAGACCTTTGTTTCCCCAGTTCCCCTCACATTTTAACAAAGTCTAGATATACATGCACTATCTCCAGCTTCTCTTGTGTGTGAGAGAGAGAGAGAAAAAAAGACAGAGAGAGAGAGACAGACCTGGCATAGAATAGGTACCCAATAAATGCTTGTTAAGTTAGTAAGTGAATATAAATATATATATTTATTTAATTCCCCTATAAGATTGTTTGACCCCTAAGATTGAGGAATAGGTAATGGCTAACGGCTCTTTAAATATCTTTTACAATTCTAAACTAGTATTTGTTAATTTTCTAAATAACTATGGAAGATCAGAAATAATGATGAACCCTGATAAAGAGATAGAAGGGACAGTTTGTAGACTTTTATGCCACATAGTTGAGTTGCAAGAGAATACAGCTAAATACTATAAATTTAAATAAAAGCACAGGGTGACTCAGACCTTAAAAAAATGTAAATAAAAGCACAGGGTGACTCAGACCTTACAAAGCTACTGTGGATACGATTAAGCAAAACAATAATTATTATGAAAGATTTTCCTTTACATGCTTTTTCCAAATAATCTAGAAATAAAATTTATATGTGTTTCATATATAGATAGATTTCATGTCTTAAGAGTCAAATCATGTCCCCTTTTTCTTGTATCTTTCTACTTCCAGTGAATAACCAAGAAGAATGAAATCTGTAATAGGAAAATGTGGTACATTGATTGAATATTATACATGTTATAAATCTTTTGAAAATTCTACTTTAAGACTTCACTGTAGTCTTTCCTTTCCCTATTTTTTTCTTAACTGTAATCATACCCACCCAAACGTTTGATCCCTGAACAAGTGTGGTATGTTCGAGAGGTATACTTCATTAAGTGAGGATTTAACAGGGGCAGTGGTGTGTAATTTTTCTTTTTGAACTACATAGAAAAAAGAAAGCCAAAACCTATGGTAATGTGACATTTAAGTTGCAAATTCAAACTGGAAAAAAAAAAAGGAAATGCAAAAGTTATGGTTGTCATAGCAATTCTAGCTAAACCTCAGTATACAAGTGTATTTCCTGAAACTCATTTACACTATAGAATCTTTTATGTTACATATTGCAGCATATATTTTAATGGTACATGGTTCACAATTCCTACTAGCATATGCATTTATATGAACACAAAACAAGCTCTTTTTTGTTTATGTGTTTTGCTATAGTAGTTCACATAGTAAAAGCTGAATCTAAAAATTGCTCCTAAAGTCATGCTAAAATTTTAAATTCTGGGTAGAGTTTGTTGGCTATGTCTTCCTTTCTCATCACCAGAACCCGGTGTTTGGAGTAATGCATTCAACAATATATAAGATGATCTCATTTGGCTTCATCAGTATTCACATCAAAGTCCTCTTGACTTGAAAATGGAGCATTAAAAATTGTACAGAATGCTGGATTCTTTAGTCCCGGTTGACTTCTTCATCATTTCTACGTCCCGCATTGCACATTGCATGCCAGGTGCCGTAAAGCTCTTTCAGCCTGGAAATCCTGATTTCTCCCAACTTAAAGACTTCTTTCTCAAAAACAAAACAAAACAAAACACCCTGTCACTTCTCCAACCACTGTTCCACTATCCCCGGATGAGCACTTTTGAAATCTCATTTATTTTTGTAAGACAAGACAAAATTGAAGGATCCCTCAGGCAACGAATAATAGCATGTATATTGTATCTTTTTTCCCCCCACTAAAAGTTGTGTTTTACTTAGGGCAAAACTTGATAGAAAAGCCAAGATTTTTATGAATAACTTGAAGGCAAATTATTATAGCTCATACTTGTAGAGCTTCCAACCATCTCATCCAAGAAAGTATATAAATATGCAATTTTGGGTATGTTGTATCAAACAAATCTAAAAAGGAAAGGATTTTTCAATTTCCCTGTTATTTTTAAGCATCATTCCAGTTAAACATTCCCCTTTTCTAAAGGAAGACAGCAGGGTTGGGCGCTCTTAGCTTAAACCAAATCCAGCCAGCCTGTGGTTGACCTTGGCATCCTGTTTGTTCATATCACTTTTCTTTGTTACAGTGTTGTTGACTCATCTCTCTCCCAAGTAGAATTCAGGGTCCAGACCTCATCCTGTTCCTCTGTTTTGCACACCATTACATTCTACCACTTCCCAAAGTGAAGCACTGTACCTAGTACATGCAGATTTGTATCTGTGGAATGAGTTAATTAATGATTTATAGCCTACTAAGCCTCCGTCTCGCTGCCGGAGCAATAAAGGATGCTATTATTAAATTCAGGGTAGGCACTCAGTAAATTTTTGGTGAAGAAAAGGGGAAGGAAAGAGGGAAAGAACGCCTCTGGTAGAACTCTGAGGCAAGCTGAAAAGTTCTTTTAAGACATCGAGGAGAGGAATATTGCTGCAAAGGAAATCACAGATGTCAGCGACCACCAGCATGTTTGTTATTTTAAGAATGTAATATATTTGGCATTGGATTCTGAGTCTCTGTTGCCTTATACCAAAATATTCACAGAAACGTCTAAATAAAATGTTTGCCTGTGGAGGGTTTTGCAAATCTCAACCCATATTTGGCTGTCAGAACCCACTCAGATATTGAGAAATGTCGTTCTCTTGCATCCAGGTGTTTGGCTGCGTCAGGGCCATTCTGTTTTCATTTGCCCTGTGTTCTCACCTGGTAACACAGTCCACAGACTGAAAAAGCACACCAGACGGAGATCATGATGACTTCCCATTGTTCAAAAGAGCCTTGGGCAAAAAGTCACCATTGCATAAATGCTCTGCAAGCATTTGAAAATCAGGAGATAAGGACATATTAGAAAAATAGTTTTCACTTGGTATAGGACAGGGAGTCACGGTAGGACATGGAGATGGTGGGGAGGGGAGGGGAGTTTATTCTTCCTTTCAAAGGCATCCTTGTGTAGTTTTTGCTCCACTCCAAGTCTGTGATTAATACATTGGATACTTCCAATATTCCTCTGTGGTTCTTTGTTCTTTATAAGTATTAACTCATTTGATTCATACAACATTATTACAACTATCTCGTGGTACTATTATTTGCTTAGATAATATCCATTTCCTTCCTTTCTTCCATGTAAATAATACCATAATTTTGTTGGGGGGATAGTGTGGCCAGTTAAATTAGTAAAATCCCCAACCTTCCTTACATGGTAAATATGATGCAGTTCTGCCCAATGAGATAGAATTTTGAAATAGACTTGCATCATCAAATAATAAGATAGAACAAACCAAGACAAGACTCTTGCTTTTTGTCTTTCTGTTTTCCCCTCTTTCACATTCTGCCTAAAACATGAATATCTGTAGGTGTGGAAACCATCCTGAGATCTTGAGAATAAAAGTTATGTATTTGTTCCATACATTAAGGATGATGACACAAAGCTAAGGAAAAAGTTTGATGGCCTCTTGGAGCCATTGTTGCAGCCCTGGACTGCCTACTCCTGACTTTTTGTTACCCTAGAAAAATAACTACTATTTG
>NW_011494784.1:3025154-3027711 GCF_000754665.1 Bison bison bison
GAATAAGCCATTGAACTCACCTTTGTTTTGTGCAGCTGAATCTAGTCTCCATTAATAGAGGTAGCTAAGTCACTTCAGTCGTGTCCGACTCTGTGTGACCCCATAGACGGCAGCCCACCAGGCTCTCCCGTCCCTGGGATTCTCCAGGCAAGCACACTGGAGTGGGTTGCCATTTCCTTCTCCAATGCATGAAAGTGAAAAGTGAAAGTGAAGTCGCTCAGTCATGTCCGACTGTTAGCGACCCCTTGGACTGCAGCCTACCAGGCTTCTCCATCCATGGGATTTTCCAGGCAAGAGTACTGGAGTGGGGTGCCATTGCCTTCTCCAACTAATAGAGGTATGGACTATTTAAATCCCTGTGTTTCTAGTAAGGAAACAAGGCACAAAGAGATTTAGTACCTTGGCCATGTCTGCCAGGCAGGAAGTGGAGGGACTCGGATAAGTGCCCAAGCCAGTGGCTCCTGGACCTTTGCTTCCAGCATCCTGATCTGAATGTGCACCCTCTTTCCCTCCCTCTCTCTCTCAGTTTGGTTCCTACAGATCCTCAGGACCTTTGTACATTCTTCAAACCCTGGACCAGTTGTCCTACTTCCCTGATTCCAACAAAGAAAAAGACAAAGTCAGTGTCTACGACAGGCTTCCCAGGTTTCAGGCTTAAAATAGAGCTAATTCTTCCAGAAAGAAATTACTCATATTTTTTTCTCTGAGCAACACATGAAAGTTTTAAACACAATCCTAAACTAATAGGCTACAAATCTGTCTTGCAGTGGGCTCATGAGGAATAAACTGCAAACTAATGAAAACCTCTTTCATTTCCATGGGTTAAATCACTGTCTATCATTAAGACAGTAGTTCCAAGACGGCGCCTGGAGAGCTATGGCTTAGTCATCAATCTTCAGCCGTCATGCTCTCAATCTTTTCTCTCCTAGCAAAGTTTCAGTGGATGTGCATAGGCTTTGCTCTTGATATAAATTGTTTTAATTGCTTATTAAAATTGGAAATGTACAACCATGAGAAGAAAGAATACAAATGTTCTGTTAGGAGCCTCTCTTCTGGGAAATCGCCCAGCAAGTTGCGTGCCCATGGAGATCAAACTTTATCAAACAGAACACAGAGGGAGAAATGGACAATACATCTAAGATCTGGAAATAGGATGAATCCACCCACTGACCTTAAGAAATATCCCAGAGAATGGTCATTTGGCTGTAGGAACGACAGCCTTTACACTGCAAATTACTTTTCTATTCAAATAGAAATTTTCTGAGCACTAGGATTAAATTCTAGATGATTTTGTCAAAAAGACCTTAGAGCAGCATTTCCCAGAGGGTATAATGATCCAATTTAGGAAATACTATGCTTTGTGGACATTTACAATGTATATTAGCATATCAAAGAATTTGAAAGTTTCTGTAATACAGTGACAGGTTGGGTATCATTCAATATACTTAAATACATTTGAGGGAAATGTTAACTTATGCAGAAATTCAGAACATCACATCTTTACCTTATCAGGTTAGTGCTTACATGGACACTAATAATCCTCTTCCACCACCACCCCCCACCCCAGTCATAAAGCCCTTAGCTATGTGGGAAGTTTGAATTAATTATACATAGATGTCTCTTTTTGCAGATCTGTATTCACAAATCTGCCTATTTGCCAAAATTTACTTGTAACTCCCAAATCGATATTCATGGTGCTTTTGTGATCATTTGCAGACATATGTAGAGAGGCAAAAAAATTGTCTCTCATTGCGTGTGTTCACAACTGAGGGGAGAAAGGCAAGGCTCTGCCTTCTCGTTTCAGCTCACATACTGGAAACAAGTGGCTTTTTCACAATACGTTTAGTTCCACATTTTTTTTTTTTTTTTTTGCTGATGAGTTGGCTGATTAAAATAGCCCCGTGTGCAGTGCTGAAGTGTGGCCTAATGTTCCTAAGACCAAGAAGGCTGTGATGTACCTACAGAGAAAATGTGTGTCATACATTCAGACATGAGTTATAGTGCTGATGGCCAATATATAAGCTTGTGTATGTGTGTGTGTGTGTGGCAATGGATTAATGCTGCTGCTGCTAAGTCGCTTCAGTCGTGTCCAACTCTGTGCAACCCCATAGACGGCAGCCCACCAGGCTCTCCCGTCCCTGGGATTCTCCAGGCAGACACTGGAGTGGGTTGCCATTTCCTTCTCCAATGCACGAAAGTCAAAAGTGAAAGTGAAGTCTCTCAGTCGTATCCGACCCTCAGCGACCCCATGGACTGCAGCCTACCAGGCTCCTCCGTCCATGGGATTTTCCAGGCAAGAGTACTGGAGTGAGGTGCCACTGCCTTCTCCGAATGGATCAATAATATATCTTAAATATGTGCTTGCTAAGTCGCTTCAGTCATGTCCAACTCTTTGTGATTCCATGGACTGTAGCTTGCCAGGCTCTTCTGTCCTTAGGATTCTCCAGGATTGCCATTTCCTACTCTAGGCTATCTTCCCAACCAGGGATCGAACACTCGTCTCTTTTGTCTCCTGCATTGGAAGATGGGTTCTTTACCACTAGCGCACCTGGGAAGC
>NW_011494784.1:3027811-3042383 GCF_000754665.1 Bison bison bison
TCACGTCTCTTTTGTCTCCTGCATCGGAAGATGTGTTCTTTGCCACTAGCACACCTGGGAAGCACATATCTTAAATAAGGTGTCCTTAAATAGCAACACATGTAAAACAAGGCTAGTGTTGATTGATTGACAAAAGTGTGACCGGAGGCTCACACAGATCTAGCGCTGCCTTTCTCCTATGAGCAGTGTTTCAGTTTCTCAGTGTTCAGGACAACTTTATAGAACCTAACTACCACAAACAACAAGAATTGATTGTATTTTGTCAAATGTAATTTAAAAAATTTCTTCAATACATAAGAACAAGTAACTGATAAGAAAACTTTATATATGACGCTTCTCATCCTCAGGACATTTTTATATAAGATGAGCAGGGATAGAAACAAAAAAATATAAAGCATTGACTGAGTATTTGCTCTGGTTCTAGGCACTGTTTTAAATCCTTTATATGAATTATTTTAAAAAATCCATAGAACAACCTGTGAAGCAGGAACAATTCCTTGTCCATATAGTACTGAGGAAACAGAGGGAAGCTTAGTGACCTGACCGCAGGCAGGCAGGACTCAGCAGAGTGGGGATTTAACCCGGGCTGCCTGCTGAGTCAGACTCGTCAACATGTGAACTCGGACTGTGTGGAGAGGGGAAGGCAGCAAGATGCATTTTGATCCAGAACTCAGATGGAATGCATCCAAAACATTATGTTCAAAATGATACATGCCTGCTTGAGGGTGGTGAATAATACTGGAAATGTGTGAACTGAAGAGATTCCACTGGCAGCCATGGCATCGGATGCTGGAGGATACTCTGGTTAAAGATGTGCTCGCTATGTTTGGGCTCTGAAAGTTAAAGTACTTCGATTTGGGGCAGATTTAGATCAAACTAGCTCTGAAGCAATAGCAGGCCCTGTGGATGAAGGGCCACTGGCAAATTCTTCTTAATTGCTGCTACTGCTCTCCCTCAAACACTTGGCTGCAGGGAAGCTTGGTGGGAGACTCGTGGCAATCAGAGTGAGGGCAGAGGGGTAAAGAGTTAGCAGCAGAAAGACATGTGCCTTGGAGTTGAGGGTTGGGGAGAGGTGGATAAACATGGAGAAAGAAAAAACTTTCTGAAATACTGAAGCTTTTTATAGGTGATTTAGAATCCCTTTCTCTCCCACCCTAGCAACTTCTATCTCTTCTTCAGATTTTAACGAAAACCTATGTGCTGATTGTCTTCAGGTGTCATCAGCCGCCCAGCTCCATGGTTCTCCCTTCTCTGCTGGGCCTCTGCAGGCTGTGTTCACTTCCTGGCTGCTGCAGTTGCCCTTGACTGGGCTCAGCGAGTGCAGAGAGGGTGGGAGGAGAGAGGGCTCAGAGCAGTTCCTCTCTACCCCTAGGGTGACCAAGTCATCCCAATTTGCCTGGAACTTTACGGTTTTAGCAGAGTCCCCCATCCCGGGAAAACCTTCAGTTCCAGGCACACTGGTCCACCCAGCCACCCCACCTACTCCTCTCTGCTGGGGCACCATGTCTCTTAATGCCTGCATCCTTCCACGACCACAGCTCTTGTCAGGGGAACCTGCCTCCATGCTTCCCTGTATCATGTCTCTCTGGGTTCTAGTCATTGCATTTCCTTACTTCACCTTTTTGATCTGCAGCTGGAATCTAGGTGCCACACTCCCCTTTGTTCATTCCCTAAATCCTGCCCACACCCTCACCTTCCTTTCATGAACATTTCCATGTGAACTATCAAGAGTGAATTCTATTTCTGTCATCACAATGAATGAGGCTACTCTCATGACCCTATTCAGAAATCATATCCCATCTCCTTTCCATCCCCTCTCAGAGGCATCTCTCACACTGGATATGCCCCCTACCTTCTGCCTGGACATGGCAACATTTGTTTGCATGTTATCTCTTTGTGGGTAGAGACTGTGCCTGATACTCCTCTGTAGTCCTCCTGGCATTTAGTGCAGAGCTGGACACTATGTGCCCAGTCGCTGGTTGGGGAGTGGGTTTCTGCACTGCTGCTTTGACTCCTGCATCCCTCTTTATTTTGCAGATTTGACTTGGTTGAGATGTTTTCTTCCAAATCCCTAATGTGGCACCAAACAAAAATATGAATTAAATTTTAAAAGGCTCTACTGATTGTAGTGGAAAGAATAATGGTCCTCCAAAGGTTTCACATCCTAATCCCAACCTGTGAAAATGTTGGGCTTTGTAGCAGAGGAAAATTACGGTTGTTAATTAGGTGACCTTGAGATGGAGAGAGTATTCTGGGTAACACAGGTGGGCCTAATGAGATCACATGGTCCTTCACAGTAAAAGAGAAGAGAAGCAGGAGAGGCAGTGTCGGAGGCAGAGTGAGGTTTGAAGATGCCACACTGCTGGCTTTGAAGATGAAGGAGGGGACCATGAGGCAAGAGATGTGGATGGCTTCTGGAAACTGGGAAAGCTAAGGAAACAGAGTCCTCTCCTCTGGAGCCTCCAGAAAGAAACCTGACTAGCCAACACCTTGACTTCAGCCCACTGAGACCTGTTTCAGACTTCTGACCTCCAGAACTGTAAGGTAATTGGTATTATTTTAAGCCACTAAGTTTACGGTGATTTGTTACAGGATCAGTGGAAAACTAAGAGTCGGGAACCAAAAAAGTAATTGTGTTCTTTTAATACAGATATTTGTTTGATTTCATAGCCAATTCTTGTAGAATTAAAAAAAAAAAACACTAAACTTAGTCATTCAATTCTTGTATTCAGCTCTACAGTGTGATTTTTAGAAGTATAAATTCATAGTCTTTTTTTTGGTGGGGAGGGGGGAGTTTAGACACCTCTGATGAATGTTAGTGTTGGGTCATCACCTTTGTAGGAAGTTGTAAACTACCTGCTCCTGGTTTTCTGATCCACAGTGGCCACCTTGGATCTCTCTTGCAAACCTGTCCTCTTTGCCCTCTGTGGTTTGCCCTCCTGTAGCTCAGCCACAGTTAGTCAGTGAATTAATTCATTGGCTTACTCCATAAACCAGAGTTTCCAGACTGTGGGATGAAGTCCTGGTCATACTCAGTAAAGCTTAACAGCACACATGGTCCACTCATACTCACCTCCTCCATCCAAAGAAATTTTATCTTAGGCTGTCTGGCCAGAGATATTGCTAAACATCCTTCAAAAAACAATTATCTGCCCAAAATATCAGTGGTACTGAAGTTGAGAAACCCTGGTCTACATGGTTTACTACTTCCTCTGTTACCTACTTCATTCATCATTTTTTAAAAACAAACATTTGCTAAATAGCTACTGCAGTCCGAACCCTATACAAGATTTGATTTTAGAGAACTTAGAGCCTTGTTGGGAAGGCATTCATATTAACTGTTGTAGTTAAGAGAGATGGTGTAATCACTAAAATATAAGCTCTATGAGGCCAGGGAGCTATTTTTTTTGACATAGCCCTTGTGAATTATCAACAAATACTTGTTATTTGAATCAGATACTTAATACGGAGAGAGACACACAGGAGTCTAGGGAACTCAGAACAGGTTTGGGTTGTCTTGAACTAAGAGGATCAGAATAAGCATCCTGAAGAAGAGTGTCCAGACAAAAGAGTGGGATGTGGTGGAGGAGGGGTAGGGATGGTCATGAGGGATACAGAGAGGTGATTTCAGAGAATACAGTTTGGGTGTCATGATAAGACAAGATGCAGTCTCATTGTTACTGACCTTTTCTCATATGTGTTCATGTCATATCTCCCGCTCCTGTTATAAGCACATTGAGAGTTGGGATTGTGTCTAATCCTTTAGCAGAGTATCTCCCTTCTGTTCATCTCCCTACTAGGGCCAGAGCAATGTCTTTCAAATAGCGGGTGCTTAATAAGTGATTGTTTATTAACCAGTATAATTCACTATAGGAGGAGATAATAGCACCTCTGAATACATTATGGTACATGTATATTTGCATATATACATGTGCCATATAGCTTATTCTATGAAATAGGTGAGTTCTGAAAAAATGTAAACTAAATTTTATAAATTTTAAATTCTAAGAAATAGCCTAAAAAGTAAAGAAATCATAATTTATTGGATAATGCACAATATTTTTGTGATGGTGAAATTTTTCCCAATGTCCTGGATCTGTTTTCTGTGTGTAATTTAGCTGTCTCGTGATTCCAGGACTACAAGCTTTAAGATGGAAAGGAAGCATGAGCAAAGCCTCAGTAGGCTGTGGGACAGTATTCAGCAGCCCAATCCATACCTGTACCTTGAGTTGCAGAAGGAAAGAAGGAGGCAAAGTTGAGCAAATAATGGTTGACAGTTTCTCACATTTGAAGAAAACTAACCCACCATTCCAAGAATCTCAATGAACCTAAGCAGGATAAGCACACACATACAAAACCTACCTACTATTAAAATCAAATTGTAGAAAGCCAGTAATAAAGAGTCTTGAGTATTCTGCTTTTAGCTGCTGGTCCTCCATTTTCTTTCATTTGTAAAATGGGTATAATATCTGTCTTGACTTTTTTTTTTTTTTAATAGCAGAGCAGGTGTGTAAAGAAAACAACATGTTTTTAAGACCCCCATGACACAGTGATTTTTTTAAAGTATTTATTTATTTATGTATTTACCTGTGCTGGATCTTAGTTGTGGCCCACAGAATCTTCCGTCTTTGCTGCAGCATCTTTGAGTTGTGGCACATGGACTCTGAGTTGTGGCGTGCGGGATCTAGTTCCCTGACCAGGAATCGAACCCAAGCCCCCTACATTGGGACTGAAGACTCTTAGCCACTGCACCACCTGAGAAGTCTCACCATGGTGATTCTTAACAAAGGCTCAGGAAGAGCCTGTATCTTAAGCTCAGCTTGGCCACTTAGGGAACCTCTAGCAGTTACTTAAGCTCTCTATACCTTGGTTTTCTCATTGGTAGGACAGGATTAAAACCGTCCTACCTATAGTGATGGCTCAGAGGGTAAAGCATCTGCCTGCAATGCGGGAGACCTGGGTTCGATCCCTGGGTCAGGAAGATCCCCTGGAGAAGGAAAAGGCAACCCACTCTGGTACTCTTGTCTGGAAAACCCCATGGACGGAGAAGCCTGGTAGGCTACAGTCCATAGGGTCGCAAAAAATCGGACATGATTGAGCGACTTCACTTTCACTTTCACCTGTAGTGATATGAGGGCTAAATGAGGTGATGGCTATTAGATATAATAGTGCCTGAAAATGGCTTAGTGTGCTAGCACTAAAATGATGTCCTTATCCCCAAGTTACATTTGTAATTTCTCAACCTGCAAACCCTGTTCCAGGCTCCTTGGGTAGAGAAAGTGCTGTGTCAAGAATAGAATCAAGCATCTACTTGTGGAGGGAAACTGCAAAACCAGGAAGAATCTAGTTTCAGTTAGGATCTCCTAAAAAAAATTATCTATTTCTGCGGAGAAGGCAGTGGCACCCCACTCCAGTACTGTTGCCTGGAAAATCCCATGGATGGAGGAACCTGGTAGGCTGCAGTCCATGGGGTCACGAAGAGTCGGACACGACTGCGACTTCACTTTCACTTTTCACTTTCATGCATTGGAGAAGAAAATGGCAACCCACTCCAGTGTTCTTGCCTGGAGAATCCCAGGGATGGGGGAGCCTGGTGAGCTGCCGTCTATGGGGTCACACAGAGTTGGACACGACTGAAGCAACTTAGCAGCAGCAGCAACCACCATATGTTTAAAAATAGAAGAGCCTTTTAATAAAAAAAGACTTCTCTTTTTCCCCTAAAGAGTAGAAGAAGTTTTTTAAACTATAATTGTAATGCCAAAATAAAGAATAAAACACTGTCTCTGGAACTTTTATAATCACTTTTGTCCCTGCCAGCTCTTGTGAGCTTCAGAATTGTAGGTTTGATTTGCATTCTCAGTCAGTATTCATCCATTAGGGTAAAAAGTCCCACATAAACAAACACAGGGATAAAAGAGAATCAACATCGCTCTTTGCACAAGAAAAAATAATTGACAATTCACTCAAAGGAGATCTGTCCATCATTCTTTAACTAAGATCCATCTTGCTTTGTTTGATTTGGCATCTTAATAAAGCCATTTTATCTTAAAAAGACCAGGGTCTAATTCAGTAAGACCTTGGTTAGGGTGTCATTTTGAACTTGTGTCATTTCATATCGTCATGGGGCAAAGAGGTCTAGATCGACATCTTGCCTCCCGCTGATTTTATTTACAACATGGAGAAACTCTTCTTGGAGGAATGAAAGTAAGTGCATTATAGACAACATGTAAATGAGAGAGGATCAGTGCCTTTCCTGGTGAAATACAAATGACTTTACTTTCAAAAATGCCTGTTTGAAACTGACTGCTCATGACTGTATACAATTGACACTTGGAGTTATTCCATCTTCCCCTAAAGTATAGGCAAACTGTCTTAGTCAAGGTTCTTTTGGTTGCAAGTAATTGACAGCAACTGAAGTTTACTTGAGGGGGGAAAATGCACTTTTTGGAACGTTCCTAAGTTCCCTTACAGAATTCAGGAGGAACTGGGCTTGCCAAGTACCTGCAGCCAGAACCTGAAAGGGAATAGGGATCCAGCCATCTCTCTCCCAGCTCTTTGTCCCTGCTTCTCTGTGCATCTCTGTTCTTCTCTCTCTACTGAGAAGTTTTGGAGTTTTTTTTTTATTATACTTAATTTTTTCATCGAACTAGAGTGGATTTATAATGTTGTATTAGTTTCAGGAGTACAACAAAGTGACTCAACTGTGTGTGTATATGTATATGTATATATATATATAATTTTCAGGTTCTTTTCCATTATAGTTTGCTACAAAATATTGAGTATAGTTCTCTGTGCTATACAGTAGGTCCTTGTTGGTTATCTGTTTATTATAGTAGTGTGTAGCTGCTAATCCCAAACTCCTAATTTATTCCTCATTACCTTCTGCTTTGGTAACCATAAGTTTGTTTTCTATATCTGTGAATCTGTTTCTGTTTTTTAAGTAAGTTCATTTGTATCATATTTTAGATTTCACATGTAAGTAATATGATATTGAGGGCAGGAGGAGAAGGGGGCTACAGAGGATGAGATGGTTGGATGGTGTCACTGACTCAATAGACATAGATTTGAGCAAACTCTGGGAGATAGTGACAGGAAAGCCTGGCACGCTGCAGTCCATGGAGATCACAAAGAGTCAAACACGACTAAGTGACTGAACAACAAAAATATGATATTAATTTTTCTCTGACTTAATAATACACTTAGTATGATAATTTCTAAGTCCTTCTATGTTGCTGCAAATGGCATTATTTCATTCCTTTTTAAAGCTGATTAATACCCAATTGTATTTATGTACCACATTTTCTTTATCCACTCATCCATCGATGGACACTTAAGTTGCTTTCATGTCTTGGCTGCTGTAAATAGTGCTACTATGAACATTGAAGTGCATGTATCATTTCTAATTGGTTTTTGTCTTTTCTGGATATATGCCCAGGAATGGGCTTGCTGGATCACATGGTAACTCTGTTTTTAGTTTGATGAGCCTCTATACTGTTATATACTGTGCAGTTTTTCACCGTCTCCTTTCACAGGAGAAGGTGTCCAGCCTACAGCTCCCTCAGTTACATTCATTTAGTCATGTCCACAGGCTGAAATGAATGGGTTATCTGTGACTCCCAACTCTGAGTTCAGTTCAGTCACTCAGTTGTGTCCAACTCTTTGTGACCCCATGGACTGCAGCACTCCAGGCTTCCCTGTCCATCACCAACTCCCAGAGTTTGCTCAAACTCATGCCCATAGAGTCAGTAATGCCATCCAACCATCTCATCCTCTGTCATCCCCTTCTCCTGCCTTTAGTCTTCCCCAGCATCAGGGTCTTTTCCAATGAATGGGCTCTTTGAATCAGGTGACTAAAGGATTGGAGCTTCAGCTTCAACATCAGTCCTTCCAATGAATATTCAGGACTGATTTCCTTTAGGATGGACTGGTTGGATCTCCCTGTAGTCCAAGGGCCTTTTGAGAGTTACTCTGAGTTACTAGGAGCCAAACTTTCTCAATGAGCTCAGATGGGATGTCCTCTGGTGGTATAACAGGCAGTCAGTGTGGGCACATAGTGTGGTAGATAGGACAACATGTGACACAGACACGGATATCTGCCTTCCATTTCTGTGAGGAGTTAGGGACCATTGACTGAAAAAAACAATACACAACCTAAAAGTTGAGAATTGTGTTTTATTTTGTGGACAAAACTGAGGACTTAAACCTCGGACATGGCCTGTCAGATAACTCTGAGGGACTGCTCCAAAGAGGTAAGGGAGGAGCCAGGATGCACAAGAGGTTTCACCACAAGGACCAGGTAGTTGGAACTTCAAAAGATCACTACTAAAGAAAACCAACCATCTCAAGTTAGTAAATTTAGCACTTTTCTGAGTATGGAAGACGCAAGAGTCTGGGCTCATTGAAATCATTCCCTTGATTAGCACCTTGGCTGCCTGGGGCCCATGTCCTGCTCTCTCCCATCCTGAGTCCCCTCAGGGTGCACCTCTGGGGGCAGCCGCAGTGGCCATGGCTTGGCAGCAGGCAGCCGTTTGTCTCCATCCTGAGTTCCCTCAGGGCTCACTGGGTTGGCTGCGGTGGCTTGATGGCTGCAACACCCTTTGTTTACTGATAGGGCAGCCAACATTTGTCACTCACAGGCAGTTTTCAGAGAGAAGGGGAATATTTAGCAAATATCTGCACAAACATTAAAAGACTTGCCTTTTTTTTCTTTTACATAATAATGGCTATAAAAGATAATGTCTACTCAGTGAAGAATTTAACTCTTTTATTCTACCAAAATGCATGTAAGCAGATGGTCCCATGGTCAACACTGGTCCAGCCTGAGAGAGACCTTGGTGTGGAGAAAGGTGACTTGAAAGAGGCCAGACCTACAATCATAAGGAAAACGCAGCTTGCTGTCTCAAGGTCTCCTGACACTTCTCTTCCATGGCCTAACAACAGAGTTTTTATAGGATTCTTTCTGCAGTTAGTGGGAATTTGAGTTCAAACTTAAATATTAGCAAAGATAAAATTTTATCTAGAACTTTGCACTGTTTCTTTTTTAAACCATTAAAATTTATAGCTGAGTTGAAGTTGGCTTAAAGTATAACAAAACATGGGTTATTCCCTTGAGATAATACTTTGGGAATATACAAAACAGTTGATAAAGCCTGAAGGCATTTTCCATCTTGATGTGCTGACTTGATGATGAATTTAAACCTTCACCACAGTCTTTATCAGAATGTTGTTATATATTTTTTGAAATTATGTATCATCTGCCTCCCTCCGATTTTTATCCCCAACTCATTCAGGATAAACTGCCTCTTCAATTTGTTTGTAACTTCCCAGTTTCCTATGATGGACTCCAGGTCTCAAAAAGTAGCTTTTAGAAATCATTTATGTTAAAAAATAATCCATTTGTTTTAGAGACATAGGCTGAATTATATTAGGATAAAATTACATGATATGTGAGATTTGCCTTAAATCCTTCAGTAGAGAAAAACAATAAGGGTACTAATGAAGATAATGTGATAAGGTCTATGTAATCAGTGTATAAAGATGTGCTGTACTATTTTCTCTGATTTTGTGGATATTTAAAATTTTTAGCAATAGCAGCACATCTTAATAATACAAAACAACATGATCTAGTCCAGCCATTCTTCCGATGTTAGAATTTTTCCTTAATACTCCTGGCCATGTGTTTGTTGTTGAGCTTCTGCTTAAAAATCATAAGATCAGAACAGGGACTTAAGGTCCACAAGAGTAGAATAGTTACAGTCTGGTTAAGAAAAAGTTTGCAGACCTCCATTCTAAAGGATGCAAGATGACAGTAAACAGATCTTCTAAGGCAGTCCATTCATCTTGGGAAAATTGTTGACTGTTTCACACTGTATTAACATTTATTTACCTGAATCAACTATTACATCACACTTCTATGACCAACACTGGCAAAAAAAAAAAAAAAATTGTCATGTCAACATTTTCAGAACTCTAGAAATTAGCCAAAGTATTGTAACAATCCAGGGATAGTTTGAGAGAAACAGCCAAATATCAGGAAAAGCAACAAGCTTTGTGGCATTTTAACTTGCTCTATTCCCATTCCCCACTCCATGGTTTCACAGCAGCCTTGAAAACCAGCATGTCCACAATCACATGAAAACCAGCAACTCAGCAGCCTCTGGAAATGACAGAAAGGGGATGAAGATCCTCCAAAGCCCTTCTTCCAGAGAACTATCATTTGTTCTATCTAGCATTTCCCTGGAAAACCTCACTTGAATGGCTTGTCTTTATTTCAGAGCTCTACTCATTAATAGATTTTCCTCCAGTGGTATTTGCAGAAAAAAATGATATGTGTCAATAGTTTAATGATGAAACTGCCTGAGGTAGAGATAACAGTTGGGGCAAATGGTAAGCTGACAAAAATAGTTAAAAGCTGCAGGATGAGATATCTATAAAGAGGTTTTGAGAGCTCCCACATATTCTGGGGAATCTAGAAGACTACACATGTGTAGGGATGTGTGCATGCCCAGGGCTGTGTGTCTACTTAGGAAAGACCTGAGAAAGCCTTAAGTACACATATACATGGCTGACGGTGAGACCATCTCAGTTATAAGTGAAGGAAAAGGCAGAGCGGCACCCTGAGCCCTGAAGGCACACAACACACACCCAGAACATCTCAGCAATGGCTGGAGACCTACTGGTTGCAGACATTTTAGGAAATCTCTGTCCATGCATTAGCTGACCACTAAAGCAACCCAGTAGAGATTTTGGTGGTTGCAAAGGACAATAACTAGTCTAGAAAAGTCACTAAACAGCGACATTAGCAACAACAATGGTAACAAACTCTGGGGAAGAAGAATTTCCAGAATTGCCACACTATGTTGTTAAAAATACCCATTTTCAACAACAAATTTTTAGACATACAGACTGTCAACTTAAAGGAAAAAAATGCACAATATGAGAGTGGTGGGTTTAACTTTTATTCTGGGGACCTTTCTAAGGACTACACCTTGGAAGACAACCTCTCAGTAGCTCTGAGGGAACCGCTCCCAGAGTTAGGGAGAAGGCAGTGTATGTATGATTTTTGGCTAGAGAATCCATGCTGACAAGCAAACATCTTGAATTAAAGATGGCTGCTAGTCACAAAGAATGGTTATCTCAAGTTAATGACTTTAGTTCTTGTGTATGTATATATGTATGTGCTGCGACTGGACTGGCTTCTTCTAATGGACCACTGCTACTCTTACTATTCTGCTGTGGTCCAGGAAGTGATTCTCCCTTGTTGTATCTTCTCGTATCTAGAGTCATACTCTTATAATCATTTAACTCTTATATAGAACAGTATATTTAGAGAATCTTTCAGGTCACTTAATCATCATTATTTTTGTTGAATGCTCAGTTACACATTAGGTAATATAAGAAACAACAATCTTGCAAAATAGGCAAAATACAAGTAATAGTTACATTAATAAGGTCATAAGTAAGAATTTAAGTCAAGAATTTCAGAAACAAACCATATCCTTAAAGGATCACTAAGGCTGGAAAGATGATCACTTAAAGCAGAAACCTGATATTTTTAATGTAGGTCATTAAATGAATTATATTCCTTAGTATGACTTAATCATTTCCAACATAAAGGGGGCCGTTAAATTTAAATAACTGGAGCTTGGTGTTACCTGTATAAATTCATCCCATAACTGAGGGGGAGTCCCTCCTGATAACTGGGAAGTTATGATTTTTGATTTTACCAAAATTTAGCTTATTGCTCTGAATAAGCTTCAGTAACTTTTAAAGAAAATTTATTTTTATGGCCAGGGTCAGAGAAAATATGATTGGCTGGCCAAATGAGAGAATCTCACCTAGTAATATCAATAGTGGTTTGAACAGAACTGTAACTCCCCTTTTCTAAAATAAATTTTCTAACAGTCATCTAATCAGAGAAATCCACCAAGGTAAACCAGAAGTACCGAATGTAGGTAATTGACCACAAACTAACAAATTGAGTTAATTTAAAAAACCTGTATAGGGTCATGCCTATGATAGAAAAATATATGCTTTGTGTACAAAAGTCCAAGAAATCAAGAAAACATAAATAATCCTTCAGGTCAGGTCCAGCATCTTGGGACAGCTATCTATTAGTATTTCTGTTGTCATTTTGTTCCGGTGTGAGTGTTGTTGGTCCTCTGAGCATTGTTTTAAAGTAAGTTTGAAGTCCACAATTCTCTCTATAGATCAGTCAGGTGCAGGGGGCCTTTTAAGTTTGTTGATCAGTTGCTCAGTCATGTCCAGCTCTTTGTAATCCCATGGACTGCAGCATGCCAGGATTTCCTGTCCTTCACTGTCTCCTGGAGTTTGCTCAAATTCATGTCCATTGAATCAGTGATGCCACCCAACCATCTCATCCTCTGTCATCCCCCTGTCCTCCTGCCTTCAGTATTTCCTGCATCAGGGTCTTTTCCAATGAGCCAGCTCTTTGTATCAGGTGGCCACAAGTATTGGAGCTTTAGCATCAGTCCTTCCAGTGAATATTCAGTGTTGATTTCCTTTAGAATTGACTGGTTTTATCTCCTTGCTGTCCTAGGGACTCTCAAGAGTCTTCTCCAGCATCACATTTTGAAGGGATTAATTCTTTGGTGCTCAGCCTTCTTTATGATACAGCTCTCACATTCGTACATGACTACTGGAAAAACCATAGCTTTGACTATGCAGACCTTTGTATGAGCTAGTTAGGAGTACCCAGTAAGGGCCCTTGGGGCTTCACCAATGGCTCAGCAGTAAAGAATCCACCTGCAATACAGGAAACACAGGAGACACAGGTTCAGCCCCAGCATTCTTGCCTGGAGAATCCCATGAACAGTGGAACCTGATGGGCTATAACCCACAGGATGGAAAATAGTCAGACATGACTGAATTGATGGAGCACACATGTGCAATAAGGGCCCTTCCATCTATGTAGGAGAGAATGCTTTATATGGGTCATTTTCAGCATATATAATCTGGTTGTAGGTCATGGGGCATCTAATCTTCATCCAAAGATAGAATACTATGATAAGCTTCAGAAACAAGCTTAGAATGTCCTTTTAATAATTTAATTAAACTTTTGCAATATCAAGGCTATGGTTTTTCCTGTGGTCATGTATGGATGTGAGAGTTGGACTGTGAAGAAGGCTGAGCACCAAAGAATTGATGCTTTTGAACTGTGGTGTTGGAGAAGACTTTTGAGAGTCCCTTGGACTGCAAGAAGATCCAACCAGTCCATTCTGAAGGAGATCAGCCCTGGGATTTCTTTGGAAGGAATGATGCTGAGGCTGAAACTCCAGTACTTTGGCCACCTCATGTGAAGAGTTGACTCATTGGAAAGGACTCTGATGCTGGGAGGGATTGGGGGCAGGAGGAGAAGGGGATGACAGAGGATGAGGTGGCTGGATGGCATCGCTGACTCAATGGATGTCTCAATGAACTCCGGGAGTTGGTGTTGGACAGGGAGGCCTGGCATGCTGTGATTCATGGGGTCGCAAAGAGTCCAACATGACTGAGCGACTGATCTGATCTAATCTGAACATAGCAAAAAAGAGCTATCTAGGAAGTGAGTCTTAGGCAACAACTCAAAGACAATTAACAACACTAGAACTTCATATTCACAAAAGTATATTATTCAAAGATAGTTTTTCTCTAAAAATCACTTTCATTTTTAACAAAGATAGCCAAATTAAGATATTCTCAAAGCAAGTCCAAATGGTGGCCCATAAAACAAATCTTACTAAATTTTAAAGGATGGATAGCATAAAAAGCTTATTCTCCAATCACAGTAGAATAAAATTAGAACTCAAATAGAAGAATATTTGATATATTCACAAACATATGGACATTAAGCAACACACTCCCAATAATACATCAAAGAAATCACAAGGGGCATTTTGAAATATCTTGAGATGAATTAAAACTAAAACTCAACAAAACTTACAGGATACTCTAAAATAGTGTTTAGAGATTGCATTGAATCTATAAATTGCTTTGGGTAGTATACTCATTTTCACTATATTGATTCTTCCAATCCATGAACATGGTATATTTCTCCATCTATTAGTGTCCTCTTTGATTTCTTTCACTAGTGTTTTATTAGTTTTCTATATATAGGTCTTTAGTTTCTTTAGGTAGATATATGCCTAAGTATTTTATTCTTTCCATTGCAATGGTGAATGAAATTGTTTCCTTAATTTCTCTTTCAGTTTTCTCATTATTAGTGTATAGTGGTCAACCACTTGTAAAAGAATGGAACTAGAACACTTTCTAACACCTTACACAAAAATAAACTCAAAATGGATTAAAGATCTAAACATAAGACCAGAAACTATAAAACTCCTAGAGGAGAACATAGGCAAAACACTCTCTGACATACATCACAGCAGGATCCTCTATGACCCACCTCCCAGAATATCGGAAATAAAAGCAAAAATAAACAAATGGGACCTAATTAAACTCAAAAGCTTCTGCACAACAAAGGAAACTATTAGCAAGGTGAAAAGGCAGCCTTCAGAGTGGGAGAAAATAATAGCAAATGAAGCAATGGACAAACAACTAATCTCAAAAATAT
>NW_011494784.1:3042483-3046657 GCF_000754665.1 Bison bison bison
AAAGATGCTCAACATCACTCATTATCAGAGAAATGCAAATCAAAACCACTATGAGATACCATTTCACACCAGTCAGAATGGCTGCGATCCAAAAATCTACAAGCAATAAATGCTGGAGAGGGTGTGGAGAAAAGGGAACTCTCTTACACTGTTGGTGGGAATGCAAACTAGTACTATGCCACTATGGAGAACAGTGTGGAGATTCCTTAAAAAACTGGAAATAGAACTGCCTTATGATCCAGCAATCCCACTGCTGGGCATACACACTGAGGAAACCAGAAGGGAAAGAGACACGTGTACCCCAATGTTCATCACAGCACTGTTTATAATAGCCAGGACATGGAAGCAACCTAGATGCGCATCAGCAGATGAATGGATAAGAAAGCAGTGGTACATATACACAATGGAGTATTACTCAGCCATTAAAAAGAATACATTTGAATCAGTTCTAATGAGATGGATAAAACTGGAACCTATTATACAGAGTGAAGTAAGCCAGAAAGAAAAACACCAATACAGTATACTAACACATATATATGGAATTTAGAAAGATGGTAACAATAACCCTGTGTACGAGACAGCAAAAGAGACACCGATGTATAGATCAGTCTTATGGACTCTGTGGGAGAGGGAGAAGGTGGGGAGATTTGGGAGAATAGGAAAAAAAATAAAATAGTGTTTAGAGAAAATTTTATACCTATAAACACCTATATATTTTTAAAAGATATCAATAGCATTCTACCTGAAGAAACAAAGACTATTCTAAACACAAATTAACCAGAAGGAAGGAAATAATAGATTAGACTGGAAATTCATGAAACAGAATAGGAAAACAGTAGAGAATATTGACAAAGCAAAAATTTGTCTTCAAAAATATAAGCAAAATTAATATACCTTTAGTCTTATCAAGCAAAAAATTACACATTACTAAAACTAGAAGTGGAAGAAGGGACATCCCTATGATTTTACAGAAATAAGAATTATTATAAGGGAATACCAGTATGTGTGTGTGTGTGTGTCTCACACAATCAGGCTGACAAGTCCCAAGATCTGTAGTCATAATCTAGAGACCAAGAGATCGAGTGATATAATTCCGGTCCAAGTCTGAAGGCTTAAGAACCAGGAAAAGCAATGGTGTCCAAATTCTAGAACGTTCAAGACCCAGAAATAGCTATCGTTTCAGCGTGAGTCCAAAGGCAGGAAAGGATCAAAGCCATCAGGGAGGGTCAACCTTTCTGTTCTATTTTAAATTGGTTGATACTCAAAAAATGTTCTATAACAGCCTACACAATGGGAGAAAATGTTTGCAAATCATAAGGGGTTAATACTCCAAATATATAAGGAGCTCATACAACTGAATAGCAAAAAGACAAACAATCCAAATAAAAAATGGGCAGAAGAACTGAATAGACATTTCCCAAAGAAGACATGCAAATGGTCAACAGGTATTTGCAAAGGTCTTCAACATTACTAATCATCAGGGAACTGCAAATCAAAACCACTTAGATATCACCTCACACCTGTTGGAATGGCTATCATCAAAAAGATGAACGATAACAAGTGTTGGCAAGGATGTGGAGAAAAGGAGACCCTTGAGCACTGTTGGTGGGAATGTAATTTAATAAAGTCACTATGGAAAACAGTATGGCAGTTCCTCAAAAGCTTAAAATGAAACTACCGTACAGTCAATCAATTCCATTTCTGTTATTTATCTGAAGGAAATGAAAGCACTAAAGTTGGATGCATCTCCATGTTCATTGTGCAATAATACAATAGCCCCAACGTGGAAACAATCAAAGATTCCATGCACACATACACACACACACCAGGGAATTTCACTCAGCTATGGGAAATAAGGGAACCCTGCCATTTGTGACACCATTCGATGGACCTTCAAGGCATTATGCTAAGTGAAATAAACCAAACAAAGACAAATACTACATGTTATCACCTGTATATGAATGCTTAAAAAAAAAAAAGTCAAACCCATCAAAACAGAATAGGAAAGTGGTTGCTTGGGGTGGAGGGGTAGGGGGAATAGGGAGAAGTTGATAAAAGAATAAAAATTTATGAATAAATTCTAAGGATCTAATGTAAAATGTGGCTATTACTGATAACACTGTTATATAATTGTAGCTTGGTAGCAGTAGAATTTAAATGTTCCCATTAAAAAAAAAGTGAGACGATGGATGTGTTAACCAACTAGATGTTGAGAATCCTTCCCCAGTATGTATCAAATCACCATGTATCAAATCACCACAGTGTACAATTTAAATATCTTATAATTGTATTTGCCATTTACACACCAAAGCTGAAAAAAAAATCTCTACAAAGAGTTCAGTCCCATATGACTTCACTTGTAAATTTATGTTTGAAAAGAATGAACACTCACTTCCTCAAAAATCTAAACACAGAATTATCATATGACTGAGATTTTCCCATCCTATGTATATACTCATAGGAATTGAAGGGAAGAGCTCAAACAAATGCTTGTATGCCATTTGTTTATAGTGTTGTTTACAGTGGGCAAAAGGTAGAAATAACCCATGTCTCCATTGACAGATGAATACACAAAATGTGGTGGATGCATCCAAATGAAGCATTATTCAGCCTTTAAAGGAAATCATGTTCTGATACATGCTACAATATAAATGAATTGTGAAGATATTATCTATGTGAAATAAGCCATTCATAGTAATAAAATAATACAAGGAGGAAATATTTCCCAGCTCGTTCTACAAGGTGAGGGTTACCCTGGCACCCAAGCCAAAGAAATCACAAGAAAAGTACAGATCAATATTCCTTGCAAATATAGACATAAATCTCCTCAGAAAAACATGAGCAAACCAAATCCAGCAACACTGAAAAAGAGATAATCATATGGTTTTTATCTTTCAATTTGTTAATGTGGTGTATCACATTGATTGATTTGCAAATATTGAAGAATCCTCGCATCCCTGGGATAAAGCCCACATGGTCATGATATATGATCTTTTTAATATGTTGTTGGATTCTGTTTGCTAGAATTTTGTCAAGGATTTTTGCATCTATGTTCATCAGTGTTATTGGCTTGTAATTTGTGTGTGTGTGTGTGTGTGTGGAATCTTTGACCGGTTTTGGTATTAGGGTGATGGTGGCCTCATAGAATGAGTTTGGGTTTACCTTTCTCTGCAATTTTCTGGAAGAGTTTGAGTAGGATAGGTATTAGCTCTGCTTTAAATTTTTGGTAGAATTCAGCTGTGAAGCCATCTGGTCCTGGGCTTTTGTTTGCTGGAAGATTTCTGATTACAGTTTCGATTTCTGTGCTTGTGATGGGTCTGTTAAGATTTTCTATTTCTTCCTGGTTCAGTTTTGGAAAATTATACTTTTCTAAGAATTTGTCCATTTCTTCCAAGTTGTCCATTTTATTGGCATATAGTTGCTGATAGTAGTCTCTTAGGATCCTTTGTATTTCTGTGTTGTCTGTGATTTCTCCATTTTCATTTCTTATTTTGTTGATTTGATTCTTCTTTCTTTCTTTTTTTGATGAGTCTGGCTAATGGTTTGTCTATTTTATTTACCTTCTCAAAGAACCAGCTTTTAGCTTTGTTGATTTTTGCTATAGTCTCCTTTGTTTTTTTGCATTTATTTCTGCCCTAATTTTTATGATTTCTTTCCTTCTACTAACCCTGGGGTTCTTAATTTCTTCTTTTTCTAGTTGCTTTAGGTTAGGTTATTTATTTTATTTTTCTCCTGTTTCTTGAGGTAAGCTTGTATTGCTATGAGCCTTCCCCTTAGCACTACTTTTACTGAATCCCATAGGTTTTGGGTTGTTGTGTTTTCATTTTAATTCATTTCTATGCATATTTTTATTTCTTTTTCGATTTCTTCTGTGATTTGTTGGTTATTCAGAAGAGTGTTGTTTAGCCTCCATATGTTTGTATTTTTAATAGTTTTTTTCCTATAGTTGACATCTAATCTTACCTCATTGTGATCAGAAAAGATGCTCTAGATGATTTCAAGTTTTTTGAATTACCAAGGCTAGATTTATGGCCCAGGATGTGATCTATCCTGGAGAAGGTTCCATGTGCACTTGAGAAAAAGGTGAAATTCATTATTTTGGGGTGAAATGTCAGAGGAGCCTGGTAGGCTGCAGTCCATGGGGTTGCTAAGAGTAGGACACGACTGAGTGACT
>NW_011494784.1:3046757-3048624 GCF_000754665.1 Bison bison bison
CTGAGTGACTTTACTTTCACTTTTCACTTTCATGCATTGGAGAAGGAAATGGCAACCCACTCCAGTGTTCTTTCCTGGAGAATCCCAGGGATGGGGGAGCCTGGTGGGCTGCCATCTCTGGGGTCGCACAGAGTCAGACATGACTGAAGCGACTTAGCAGCAGCAGCAGTCCTATAGATATCAATTAGGTCTAACTGGTCCATTTTATCATTTAAAGTTTGTGTTTCCTTGCTAATTTTCTGTTTAGTTGATCTATCCATAGGTGTGAGTGGGGTATTAAAGTGTCCCACTATTATTGTGTTATTGTTAATTTCCCCTTTCATACTTGTCAGCATTTGTCTTACATATTGCGGTGCTCCTATGTTTGGTGCATATATATTTATAACTGTTATATCTTCTTCTTGGATTGATCCTTTGATCATTATGTAGTGTCCTTCTTTGTCTCTTTTCACAGCCTTTATTTCACAGTCTATTTTATCTGATATAAGTGTTGCTACTCCTGCTTTCTTTTGGTCTCCATTTGCATGAAATATCTTTTTCCAGCCCTTCACTTTCAGTCTGTATGTGTCCCTTGTTTTGAGGTGGGTCTCTTGTGGATAATAATATACTATCTAGGTTTGTCTTAGCTTTTCTTTCAATGACCAAGCATCTTTTAACTTCATGACTGCAGTCACTGTCTGCAGTAATTTTGGAGCCCAAGAAAATAAAGTCTGTCACTGTTTCCAATTTTTCCCCTTCTCTTTGCCATGAAATGATGAAATCAGATGCCATGGTATTTGTATTTTGAATGTTGAGTTTTTAAGCCAGCTTTTCCATTCTCCTGTTTCACTCTTACCAAGAGGCTCTTTAGAACTTCTTTGCTTTCTGCCATTAGAGTGGTATCATCTGTATATCTGAGGCTATAGATATTTCTCTCAGCAATCTTGATCCCAGCTTGTGATTCATCCAGCCTGGCATTTCATATGATGTATTCTGCATATAAGTTAAATAAGCAGGATAACAATATACAGACTTGATGTACTCCTTTCCTGATTTTTAACCAGTCCTTTGTTTCACGTTGGGTTCTGTTGCTTCTTGATCTGCATACAGGTTTCTCAGGAGACAGATAAGGTGATCTGGGATTCCCATCTCTTTAAGACTTTTCCACAGTTTGTTCCACACAGTCAAAGGCTTTAGCGTAGTCAATGAAGCAGAAGTAGATGCTTTTCTAGAATTACCTTGCTTTCTCTATGATCCAACTAATGTTGGCAATTTGATCTCTGGTTCCTCTATTTTTTCTAAACCCAGCCTTTACCTCTGGGATTGCTTCACATACTATTGAAGCCGGGCTTGAAGGATTTTGAGCATACCTTGCTAGCATGTGGAATGGGCACAATTGTACAGTAGTTTGAACATTCTTTGGCATTGCTCTTCTTTGGGATTGGAATGAAAATTGACCTTTCCAGTCCTCTGGTCACTGCTGAGTTTTCCAAATTTGCTGACATATTGAGTGCAGTGCTTTAACAGCATCATCTTTTAGGATTTGAAATAACTGCTGATATTCCATCACCTACACTAACTTTGTTTGTAGTAATGCTTCCTAAGGCCCGCTTGACTTCACACTCCAGGGTATCTGACACTAGCTGAGTGGCCACACGATTATGGTTATCTGGGTCATTAAGACCTTTTGGGTATAGTTCTTCTGTATATTCTTTCCACCTCTTCTTAATATCTTCTGCTTCTGTTAGGTCTGTACTTTACATATCAGATCAGATCAGATCAGTCGCTCAGTCGTGTCCGACTCTTTGCGACCCCATGAATCGCAGCACACCAGGCCTCCCTGTCCATCACCAACTCCCGGAGTTCACCCAGACTCACGTCCATCGAG
>NW_011494784.1:3048724-3081012 GCF_000754665.1 Bison bison bison
ATCGAGTCAGTGATGCCATCCAGCCATCTCATCCTCTGTCGTCCCTTTCTCCTCCTGCCCCCAATCCCTCCCAGCATCAGAGTCTTTGCCAATGAGTCAACTCTTCACAGGAGGTGGCCAAAGTACTGGAGTTTCAGCTTTAGCATCATCCCTTCCAAAGAAATCCCAGGGCTGATCTCCGTCTGAATGGACTGGTTGGATCTCCTTGCAGTCCAAGGGACCCTCAAGAGTCTTCTCCAACACCACAGTTCAAAAGCATCAATTCTTCAGCACTCAGCCTTCTTCACAGTCCAACTCTCACATCCATACATGACCACAGGAAAAACCATAGCCTTGACTAGACGAACCTTTAAATCAACTTTTAATACCTGATGCTAAGTCAAAAAAGGCAGATGCAAAAGGTCACATATTGTATGACTCCATTTTTATGAAAAGTCCAAAGTAACCACATTCATAGACACAAAAAGTAAGCTAAAGGGTCAGGAGAGAGGAAGTTTGGGGCAAATGAGGAGACCATATATCATTTTATTTTGGGGGTGATGCAAACATGCTAGAATTAGATGGTGCTGATGATTATACAACTTTCTGAACACACTAGAGACAAATATGCATTATTTACCATTCATTAAATTACAAACCCTGTCTCTCTACTGGGCATATCATTCTTCTCCCAGTAGGCAACTTTGTAGTTTAAGTGGCATATTTCAGTATTGGAAATTTGAGAACTCCTGGTCTGAATATACCCTCCAAGAAAAACACATTCCATAGGAGGTAGGAAAAAAGTATATCACTCACTTGGAAAGAATATTTATACAAAGACTAAGAAATTTTCCCTTCTTTAAGTCTATGAGAACTATTACGGAACTAATTCTAAAGAGACATGTTAAGGTTCAGGGCCCCTATGTACTGAGGCACATAGACATTATTCTTAGTACTTGAGAATTCTCATTTCCATATATAGCAAGCCTGGGAAATAAACACAGCTTTGATTGATTTTTCTAGGAAAAGAATGCAATATGGTATAAGCACATTTCTTGTTTTCCTTTTCCTAAAGAGAATGGTTCTGAGAAAACTGCAATAAGTTAGAGAGAATCCTGGGAGCTGCTTTTCAACTTCTCCTATGGGGAGCCCCAGGGCTCATTGGAATGGAGGGATTCCTGCAGCCTCCTACCTGTGCTCTTTGAGATATAAGCCATTTCTTTCAGTTTCTCTGGTAATTGCTTTTTCCACTACAAATTTAGCAGATAAGCCTTCTCCAGTGAATTGCCATGTAGCTCACTGAGATAAAAATTAAAAACTTTGGAAACAGTATTAGATCTTGAATGTAATATACCCCAAACAGAATCATTGATTTCTAACCTTTCCAAACCTGTTCTTCCCCTAGTTCTCTTCATCTCAGTAAATGGCATCACAAACCATCTAATTACTTGGACTCAAAACCCAGGAGACTTCCGTATTTCTCCCTTCTTTTCACCTTCATCATCCAACCCATCATCAAGTCTTATTGGCTCTGTAACTCCAAAACATTGCTTTAACTCATTTCCTTCTCTCTAACCCCTCTGCTACTATCCAAGCCCAGCCATTATTTTCCCTAATGAGGACCACTGCATAGCCTCCTAACTGATCTTTTGTGCTCCACAGTCACCCTACCGCAAGCCACTCTCTCCTGAGCTACTAGATTGGTCTCAGCAGGAAATTCACTCTCCTATACAAACCCATCTCCTGACAAGTATCCCACTGGATGTAAAGTAAAATCCAAGCCACTTACAAAGCCCTGTTCTCTCAGACCCCTACCTCCCCTACTGACCGCCTCCTATTCTTGCTCCACTCACTAGACCACAGTCTTCTTTTCCTCTAACAGGCCAAGTTCACCCCACTTCAGACAGTTGCATGTCTGAAACATTCTAGTCATTTAGGGACCCAGCTTAAGAATCACTGCTTCAGAGTATCTTGAGCGATGACTAATCTCGTCTATTTCCCCTTACACCATTGTGTTTTAATCATAGTGCTTTATCTATGATTATCTAATGTGTTCTTTATTTAAAATCTTTGTTCATATTTTTATCATTTCTGAAATATAAGCCCCACACAAGGTATATGCCCAGATGAGATTACTAAGGAGGATATTGAACATTTTGACAGTTTCTTCTGTCACCATGGAGACAGAGACTATTAATGTATTTAAAGCAGATTTGCCACTTAAAAGGTGTTGGGTCGCTAATAATAACATCCTAATATATTATTATAGTTGATATTATGATTAAGGAAATAGACTCAGCACATCCCTAAATTGCTGGCCACATGGTGAGCCTGCTATGACAAGAAAGCAGCTGGTGCCTGACAGAAAGCCCCATTCACTTGGTTGGGCCAGTCTGTAGTAGCATTGACCCAAATGCAAAGGCTGAGTCCAGGATGAGCAACATACTAGCGGAGACCAAGCATCTCAAAGTTCTTGCCAGACTGGGCTGTGTTGGGCAAGTGTCTGTAGCAGCTTGCAGACCATGGTGTGGAGTCAGAGCAGTTCATGAAGTGTTGGCTGAGTACCTAGAGTGCACCAGATACTGTGCTACACATGGAAATACAGACCTAGCTAAGACATAAGGCTGGTGATGCTGAATTATGGTTCATTTATTAAAACCAGTGCTCATCTCTTATCATTTTTGAAGGTTAATTTCAAAACACTTTAATAATTTTACAAACACTAATTCATTTATTCTGTATGAAATTTCTGTGGTTATTAAATATTATCATTCCCATTTTTTTTAAAATTGAGAAAGTTATGCTACAGAGGGATTAAGTGACTAGACCAAGGGGACATACCTGGGAAGTGGTAAGCCTTGCTCAATACCACCAGCATCTGCAGCTGACTCAATGCCCTGACTCTGGCCTGTGGACTCAAACTCTGCACCTCCCCATGGATCTGATCTTACTCCTCTTGAAGTTGATCTTGACTTGATATACATCTAACTTCCTCCTCTGCTTGTTGCTTTTAACATCTCAACCCTCCCTTGATGGGAGTCTGAACCAACTCGTTCTCTGATTTATGAAATATCACCCCCCACACACACAACTCCCAAGTCCAAATTGTACAACAGAAACTGCCTGTGGGCTATGAAGACTCTCCAGATGGACTGGTTGTTTTGGATTTATCAGTTCAACAAAAAACAGGGAAACTGTGATTCCCACACAGACATCTTGGGAAATGCATTCATATAGGAAACAAAGCCTCCACAACCACAGACAAGTATCTTGAGTCTCTACAAATAAGCTGCAATATAAATGCAAGACTGTTATATTTTCCAATGACTTAATTTGCCAAAGGGACACGAACAATGAACAACAGAGGTGAGAGCAGCACTCTAAATAGACAACACACTTTAAAATGTGGGCCTCTCGTGGGGAACTTGTAATTGTCATTTTCAATTTTTTAACGCTCTTCCATCCCATTGCCCTCTAGTCTTTTTAATAAGGCATTTCTGTGTATGCATGGGTGTGCATGTGTGTTTTCTTTTTACATCTGAAGGAAATGGCTATGTACAATTGTTTTTATTATAAATAGGAGACTCCATCCACTAGTGATTATGAGCTCCACAATGAGTCATAAATATTAAATTTTGCTTGGAGCTTTTGGCACTCTGCAATGTTGTTTCTCAGACAATGTGCATATAACCTGAGTTCTTACCAGTTTATGAACCAAAGGTTAAGACCACAGTGACAGTTCATCCCTAGGTGCTTCTGGATAATAACCTCTTACTTTCCAAAGGGCAAGCACTCAGAAAACTCCCTTTGCCCTTTATTACGTTTTGCTGAGAGGCCCAAAATAGGGGGGTTATGGATTCACGTGTAATTTTCCCTGTTGCCTGTCCCTCTGCTTGTCTTCATGTTCCAGCCAGACTCTTGCCATCCCTCTCTTCTGTTTTCTGATCGCGTGACCTCAAGCACACCCTGCATTCTCCTAGGGCTCCTTATGAGGAATCACTGACCTGACCTTTATTCCTGTGCCCTGGCATCCTGTACTGTCACTGCCACTGCTGCCACCGCCTGGAGCTCTGTAACTGTCTGACCATGAATCTCGATCACCACGTGTCACCTGCCATGATTCTCTCTGCTGCCCAGACTGTCAGACCACTCCTGTAGTGTTCCTGACTTGCTCTTCACCTCTGCACCTCATGTCTCCAGCTGACAGGTGAAACTGCTTGCTGCCTTATGTCTTGCTGTTTGGAAAGTAAGAGAAGGGGGTCTTTCAGTCATGTGAGCTTCTGAATGCCAAGTTCTAGTTGTGTTATTTTTCATCCTTCTCTTACCCTAAATACTTAGGTATCCCCAAGGTGCCTCGGGGTGGTTCAAATATAGCCTCACTTCATACCTTGAACCAGTGACCTCCTCAACTCACACCATACTGTTAAGTCTGGTGCAGCCTGTAATCTGTGCCACCCAGTCATCTTCTGCAAGACATCCAACATACCCGTCTATGTCTGAACTCTAATCCAAGTTTTTTCCTCAGCCCCAAGGAAGTGTCACAGCATTTAGCACTGTGTTACTCCCATTGGCCAACTTGTGACTGAGTGAGTTGAAAGTGCACAAGGTTAAGAAATGGTTTTGATGGCAGGGACAAGGAAAGCTGGATCTGGAGTGGAGTAGCCAGTGCTGAGAGGCCAGAAAACAAGGAGACTCAGTGCTTACTCCACCAGGCCATGGAGGATATTGTAGAAACAACTAGACTGGGTATCAAACAGAAAACTGAAGGGCCAGACAACAGTAGGTCAAAAGCTTGGAAAGCCAAGAGACTATAATGGCCCAAGTGCAAAGCCAATTGGAGGTCTGAAGCCAACTCATGTGGTTGCACAGAGGATCTATCAAAAAAAGCAAGAAAACCCACACACGGGACTAGCATCAGGATAAGAACAGCAACAGCGGTATCAAGGCGGGTGTCTGGAGACAGAGGCAGTCACCTTCAGACTGAACCATCTCCAGTCCCTCGCTCAGTTGAAAGCTGATTGCAAGTCAGCACGGCCCAAAGACCTGAGGGGAATGATATCAGAAGATAGCAAAGGGCAGGAGAAAGGCAGTCATTTACTTTCTTTAGAATAACCATGACATCAAGGGGAATAGACAGCTCTGTGTGTGCATGTTACAGAAACTCCACAAGCTCATGAGCAGCTTAGGTTCTGGGAAGATCTTAAACCCCAGGGACTTCCTAAACTGTCCCAAAGTCTGCTTGTCTACACATCCAAAGACACTATGTCCATGGGACTGCTGATACCATCTGCTGGTGGTGAACAGGGTAGATAAAGTTTTTCCCTGGCTTGCCTCCTTAAAATTACAAAGTTGAAAATATCTAAATAGTCATGCATCTTTATAACCAAAAGCAGAGAGTAGATGGACAAAAACCTTGCATGGAAAATGAGTAATTTGGGTCTTCTGTTCCTCCTAAAGCCCTCATCTGCCCAGACCACCATCATTCAGTCCTCTGCATGCTGATTAAATTCAACAAGCATTTACCGAGGGCTCCTAGAGAGCCAGGGACAGTGTTAAGCATCAGGAGAGATAAAGAAGAATGTCAATGCCTACTTTTGAAGAGCTTTTAATTTAGTCAGGGAATCAGTCAACTAATGACAAATAATCATATCTTCCAGGTACCCCAGTAGGATATAAGAGTCTTGAAGGATGACTTGGTTTGCGAATTTGAGAAAAGGTCTGTCTGAGGAAGCAATTGAAACAGTGCATGAAAAATGCAAGGACAGAGGCTTTGGATAAAGGTGGCTGATTGAGTGCATGCATTTCATTTCACTCCCTTCTGAAGCCCTCTAAAAGTTCACAGAGATTTTTAAGGCATATACTCACAAGAACAAAATAATATGGGAGAGGAGACAACAGTCACAAAACTTTGGAATCTGGGAGGCAAATAAGGAAAGTAAAGAATGCTAAATCCTAAGCTGGCAATGGGGAAGCCAAAAAGAAAACTGATTTATTCCACAAAATATACCAAAGTCTCCAAGACTAATTACCCCAGGTATCTCCAGCTGCTGCTGCTAAGTCGCTGCAGTCATGTCCAACTCTGTGCGACCCCATAGATGGCCGCCCACCAGGCTCCTCTGTCCCTGGGATTCTCCAGGCAAGAATACTGGAATGGGTTGCCATTTCCTTCTCCAATGAATACATGCATACTAAGTCACTTCTTTTGTGTCCGACTCTGTGCAACCCTATGGACAGCAGTCCACCAGGCTCCTCTGTCCATGGGATTCTCCAGGCAAGAATACTGGAGTGGGTTGCCATTTGCTTCTCAGTATCTCCAGAAGTAGGCCTTATTGGTGGTGCTGAAAGCTAGAGATAAACCTGGTTAAGAAGGGTGAGGTCCTGACCCCTTTGCCCACTCTGTCCAGTTAAGGACTAACTCTTGACCACCTTCTTCCTAGTAAACAGAAACCAGAGAATTTTTAACTAGAGGATACTAGAGATAGTCAAGGGTGAAAGTATGATATGTAAACAGGAGTAATGAATGAATATTATGTTGAAAAATCAAGCCTTCTTCTCTCAGTTAATTTCTAAAACACTGTCAGAGCGAAGGTCACTGCAGGATAGTAGTGAGGCACTGGAGGGCTTTTCTGTGAAAGCTTTCCAGTCCAAAGGAAATGAAGAGAGTGATATGGTACCTCTCTAGTCCTGTCCCCATACAGGGAGAGTCACACTGTACTAACCTCATATCCATGCTCAGAGTGCAGCCAGGTTATAGTGCTTCATTCTGAAAAAATGAGCACTCCAAGGTCTCTGCCCAAAGAAAGGAAAACACACGTCCTCACAAATATACTTGTGGGTATTCATAGCAATATTATTTACAGCAAAAGAAAAAGGGAAAACACAAATATCCATCAGTGAATGAATGGATAAATAAAATGTGGTATATGCATACAATGGAGCCGTATTCAGCAATAAACAGGAATGAAGTACTGATACATGCCAATGTGGATGAACCTTGAAAACATTGTGCAAAGTAAGAGAAGCCAGTCACAGAAGGCCACATAATGTATAATTCCATTTATGTGAAATGTCCTGAATAGATAAATCCATAGAATCAAAGTAAATTAGAAGTTTTTAGGGACTGAGGGACATGGGAATAAGAAGGGACTGATAATGGGTACAGGGTTTCTTCCTGGGATGATATAAATGTTCTATTATTTGATAGTGATGATGATTGTACAACTCTGTGAATAGACTAAAAACTACTGGATCATACCCTTTAAAAGGGTACATTTGTAGTACATGAATTATGTCTCAAAAAAAACTGTTATAATAAACACATCTGCTTATCACATACATGCACAAAACCAAAATTCACCAGACATCTGAGGAAGGATGTAACACAGAACTGTCCATTGGAAATACAATGCAAGCTACATATATACTTTTAAATTTTCTAGTAGCCACATTAAAATTAGTAAAAATTTTAAAATTAATTTTCATAATATATTTTATTTACCCCTAATATTATCATTTCAACATGTAACAAATATAAAAATATTAATAATATATATTAAATACATCCTTTCTTTCATTCCAATTTCTCAAAATCCAGAGTGTTTGTTATACTTACAGTACATCTTAGTTTGAACTAACCCAATTTCAGTTACCCAATAATCCATATCGAAAATGAATGATCTGGACCAAAATAAACACAAAGGAAAACAAAAACCAAGTGTTTTTTTAGAGAAAACAAACTACAGGGAGAAAAAAATTTTAGAAATAAGCTATCTGAGAATTCCTTGGTCATCCAGAGGTTAGGACTTGATGCTCTCACTGCAAGGGGGCCTGGGTTGAATCCCTGAGGGGGAACTAAGATTCTGCAAGATAGCCTGCACGACATAGCCAAAAAAGAGAAAGAAATAAGCTATTATTAATGTGCTCAGGGAATAAGAGAAGATTTGGACTCATTAACAAGAGCGGAATACTTTTAAAAAAAGAGAAAAGAATAGAGGACAAAATAAAGACTATTAGAAATTAAAAGTATGATAGCGGAAACTAAGAATTAAATAGAGGTGTTCAAAGATAAAATTAAGGAAATTTCCCTTGGAGTAGAGTGAAAGGACAGAGAACTAGAAAATTAGAAAACTAGTCACAGAGAAGTGAGAAAATAATCAAAGGAATAGTTGAGAAATATTTCCAGAACTAAAGAACTAGCTTCCTGATTGAAAAGATCCAGTGATTACCCAGAACAATAGATGAAAGAAGACTCACAATGAGACACATCAGCTGTGAAATTTTAGAACACTTGAAATTCACAATGTTAGAGCTCTTTTTCCCTAGTGGCTCAGACAGTAAAGAATCTGCCTGAAATGCAGCAGACCTGGGTTCAATTCCTAGGTCAGAAAGATCCCCTGGCAAAGGGAATGATTATCCACTCCAGTATTCTTGCCTGAAAAATTCCATGGACAGAGGAGTCTGGCTGCTACAGAGTCAGACATGACTGAACAATTAACACTTTGAAATGAAAAGGAGATACTACAAGCTATCAAAAAGATAAAATAAAGGTCACAAATAAAAGACCAGGACTTCAGATGGTTTGGGGACTTCTCAACGGCAATGTTGGAAGCTAGAAGACAATGAATTGAGTTCAGTTCAGTCGCTCAGTCGTGTCCAACTCTGTGACCCTTTGAACCACAGCATGCTAGGCCTCCCTGTCTATCACCAACTCCCAGAGTTTACCCAAACTCATGAGTCAGTGATGCCATCTAACCATATCATCCTCTGTCGTCCCCTTCTCCTCTGGCCTTCAATCTTACCCAACATCAGGGTCTTTTCAAATGAGTCAGCTTTTCGCATCAGATGGCCAAAATACTGGAGTTTCAGCTTCAACATCAGTCCTTCTAATGAACACCCAGGACCGATTTCCTTTAGGATGGACTGGTTGAACTCCTTGCAGTCCAAGGGACTCTCAAGAATCTTCTCCAACACCACACTTCAAAAGCTTCAATAATTCTGCACCTGGCTTTCTTTATAGTCCAACTGTCACATCCACACCTGACTAGTGGAAAAACCATAGCCTTGACTAGACAGACATTTGTTGACCAAGTAATGTCTCTGCTTTTTCATATGCTGTCTAGGTTGGTCATAACTTTCCTTCCAAGGAGTAAGCGTCTTTTAATTTCATGGCTGCAGTCACCATCTGCAGTGATTTTGGAGCCCAAAAAAAGATTTGGGGAATGATTTCCAACCCCAAATTCTATATATGTATATTTAATCATTCTATTTGTTACTTGTGTGTGTGTGTTGTGCTCGGTTGTGTCCAACTCTTTGCAACCCCATTGACTGTAGCCCACCAGGCTCCTCTGTCCATGGAAATTTCCAGACAAGAATACTGGAGTGGGTTGCCATTTCCTCCTCCAGGGTATGTTCCCGACCCAGGGATCGAACCCACATCTCTTGAGTTCTTCTTCATTGGCAGGCAGATTCTTTACCACTGCACCACCTGGAAAGCCATTTATTGGTTGAGATTTAACCCTCAATTTATTAGTTGTCATTTAACCTTTGATTTTTTTAGGTGAGATTCAGGGTTAAATGACATTGCAAGTACACAGTGCCTCAAAAAACTTAACATACCTGCCTCTTTTTCTATCAGGCATCTGAAAGATGAGTGCTATCAAAATTAATTGGAAAATCAAATTTATGCATACTCATATATACAGTAAAAAGGAAGACTTAAAATTCAGAGAGCATGGTAAGGAGAAGTTTAAGAAAGACCCCAGAATAGCAAATGTATACCAGACAGAGAGAGAAATCTATCCAGATTAGAGCATGTGAAAAAGGTCCCATGAAAGTCATCTTTAACACGAAACTAGTAGAATAAGCAGTATATCTGAATATCTTGAGAAGGAATTTGAAGAACTAGTAGAGAGTTTGGGATGAATTAATGATAAACAATAAAAAATTAACAGAACACAATTACCAGTCCAAAACTTGCCCCCTCACCACCAAAAAAAATATATGAAGTGGAGCATAGATAAAATAAGAATGGCCATGAGATTGTGATTGTTGTAGTTGGGCACTGGGTACCTAGAAGTGTACCATGTATGTCTGAGTTTTTTTGTTTTTGATATTAGAGCAGGCAAATTTGGCCTTGGAGTACAAAATAAAGTGGGGGAAAGGCTAGCAGAGTTTTGCCAAGAGAACTCACTGGTCATAGCAAACACCCTTTTCCAACAACATAAGAGAAGACTCTACACATGGACATCACCAGATGGTCAGTAGTAAAATCAGATTGATTATATTCTTTGCTTCTTCTTGCAGAAGCTCTATGCAGTCAGCAAAAACAAGACCAGGAGCTGACTGTGACTCAGATCATGAACTCCTTATTGCCAAATTCAGACTTAAATTGAAGAAAGCAGGAAAACCACTAGACCATCCAGGTACAACCTAAATCAAATCCCCTATACAGTAGAAGTGACAAATAGAGTCAAAGGATTAGATCTGACAGAGTGCCTGAAGAACTATGGATGGAGGTTCTTGACATAGTACAGGAGGCAGTGATCAAGACCATTCCCAAGAAAAAGAAATGCAAAAAGACAAAATGGTTGACTGAGGAGGCCTTACAAATAGCTGAGAAAAGAAGAGAAGTGAAAGGCAAGGAGAAAAGGAAAGATATACCCATTTGAATGCAGAGTTCCAAAGAATAGCACGGAGAGATAAGAAAGGCTTCCTCAGTGATCAATGCAAAAAAATAGAGGAAAACAATAGAATGGGAAAGACTAGAGATCTCTTCAAGAAAACTAGAGATACCAAGTTAACGTTTCAGGCAAAAATGGGCAGAATAAAGGATGGACCTAACCAAAGCTTAAGATATTAAGAAGAAGTGGCAAGAATACAAAGAACTAAACAAAAAAGGTCTTCATGACCCAGATAACCATGATGTTGTGATCGTTCACCTAGAACCAGACATTCTGGAATGGGAAGTCAAGTGGGCCTTAGGAAGCATAACTATGAACAAAGCTAGTGGAGGTGATGGAATTCCAGTTGAGCTATTTCGAATCCTAAAAGATGATGCTGAGAAAGTGCTGCACTCAATATACCAGCAAATTTGGAAAACTCAGCAGTGGCCACAGGACTGGAAAAAGTCAGTTTTCATCCCAATCCCAAAGAAAGGCAATGCCAAAGAATGCGCAAACTACCGTACAATTGCACTCATCTCACACACTAGCAAAGTAATGCTCAAAATTCTTCAAGCCAGGTTTCAACAGTACATGAACATGAACTTCCAGATGTTCAAGCTGGATTTAGAAAAGGCAGAGGAACCAGAGATCAAATTGCCAACATCTGTTGGATCATTGAGGAAGCAAGAGAGTTCCAGAATAACATCTACTTCTGCTTTATTCACTACACCAAAGCCTTTGACTATGTGGATCATAGCAAATACCAGACCACATTACCCACCTCCTGAGAAATCTGTATACAGGTCAAGAAGCAACAGTTAGAACTGGACATGGAACAACAGACTTGTTCCAAATAGGGAAAGGAGTACATCAAGGTTGTATATTGTCACCCTGCTTATTCAACTTATTTGCAGAGTATATCATGTGAAATGCTGGGCTGGATGAATCACAAGCTGGAATCAAGATTTCTGGGAGAAATATCAATAACCTCAGATACACAGATGACACCACCCTTATGGCAGAAGGCAAAGAGGAACTAAAGAGCTTCTTGATGAAAGTGAAAGAGGAGAGTGAAAAAGTTGACTTATACCTGTGGCGGATTCATTTTGATATTTGGCAAAAATAATACAATTATGTAAAGTTTTAAAATAAAATAAAATTAGAAAAAGAAAACTCTACATTCAGAAAACTAAGATCATGACATCCATTCCCCTCACTTCATGGCAAATAGATGGGGAAACAATGGAAACAGTGAAAGAGTATTTTCTTGGGCTCCAAAATCACTGCAGATGGTTACTGATGCCATGAAATTAAAAGATGCTTGCTCCTTGGAAGAAAAGCTATGACCAACCAAGACCGCATATTAAAAAGCAGAGACATTACTTTGCCAACAAAAGTCCATATAGTCAAAGCTATGGTTTTCCCAATAGTCATGTGTGGATGTGAGAGTTGATCTATAAAAAAAGCTGAGTGTCGAAAAAGTGATGCTTTTGAACTATGGTGTTGGAGAAGACTGTTGAGAGTTCCTTGGACTGCAAGGAGATCCATCCAGTCTATCCTAAAGGAAATCAGTCCTGAATATTCGTTGGAAGGACTGATGCTAAAGCAGAAACTCCAATACTTTGGCCACCTGATGTCAAGAACTGACTCATTGGAAAAGACCCTGATGCTGGGAAAGATTGAAGGCAGGAGAAGGGGACAATAGAGAATGAGATAGTTGGATGGCATTACTGACTCTATGGACATGAGTTTGAGCAAGCTCCGGGAGTTGGTTATGGACAGGGATGCCTGGCATGTTGCAGGACATGGGGTCTCAAAGAGTTGGACACGACTGAATGACTGAAATGAACTGAACTGAACTAATACTGTGTTCAGTAAACTGCATGGCTCAGGTGTAAAACATTTATTAAACATAGTAATGTTGGTGTTGACTATTGATATGATCAGAATTATATAACCTTATTGGGAAGGGAAGAAAATGAAAAGCAGAAAGAGTGACTCATAAAAAGGAGCTAATTCTTAATCTTCAGGGTGGCGGTGGGGATAGGGTTCAATCAGTTGTCTTTAAACTTTAACTTGTTTAATGTCATTTGCTTGTTGTTCAGTTGCCCAGTCACGTCCAACACTTTGAGAACCCTGTCCCTCACCATCTCCCGAAGTTAGCCCAAGTTTATGTTCATTGCATCAGTGATGTCTTCCAGACATCTCATCCTTTGACGCCCTCTTCTCCTTCTGCCCTCAGTCTTTCCCTGCATCAGGGATTTTCCCAAAGAGTCAACTGTTCATATCAGATGACCAAAATACTAGAGTTTCATCATCAGCATCAGTCCTTCTAATGAGTATTCAGGGTTGATTTCCCTTAAGATTGACTGGTTTGATCTCTTTGCTGTCCAAAGGACTTTCAAGAATCTTTTCCAGCTTCACAGCTTTCTCTGTGATCCAATGAATGTTGGCAATTTGATCTCTGGTTCCTCTTCCTTTTCTAAAACCCAGCTTGGACATCTGGAAGTCCTTGGTTCACATAATGCTGAAAACTAACATGCCAGATTTTGCTTGTTACTCTTGATCTATTCAGTGCCATTCCCTTGCAAACTAAATTTCTCAAACTCCCTTGCCAGTTAGCTCAGGGCTAGACTCAGTCAATGAAAGGCAGCAGAATCAAGAAAGAAGCTAGGGCTTCCCTCCTCCAATTTTCCTGTGCAGCTAGAAAGATCTCTGACAATGGCTGCCTCTTCTCCATGGTTTATCTCTCCCAAGCCAGACTAACACCTCTTTCCATGGCCCTAGCTCTCATATTGAGATTCTAAATCAGTAACAAATGATTTCGCCAATCATCCTTTTTAAAAGAATACATGAAAAAGCTTTACTTTACAAACTGAAAAATTTAATCATTGCTTTCTTTCCCCTTTGGGTTTTTCAAATTTTTATTCTACTTCCTTGACATGCTTTCATATAAATGTAATGTTGAGAGTCCTTTACTAATCATTGTACCAAACAAATGTAAATCAAAATCTATACATAAAATTTTCAAATTAGTTTAATTTCCTATGACCTTAAGTCTTAATGTGATCAAATTATTTCTGGAGTAAGTTGTCATTGCAATTATTATTGGTAAATATTTGATCTTAACTATTTTATAAAATTTAAAATAAAGTAATTAAAGTAATAATTAAGTATATAATAAAGTAATAAGTATATACTTATTATATTATACTTATATAATAAAGTAATTAAAATATAGGAAGTAGAATTTTAGTGCAAGTGCCTTTCAATGAGATAGTTTTTTTTTTCAATTAGTACATGCATCTATGGATGAAAATGGCTTATGGGTCATCACTGATTATCCATTGATTCTATAACTGTAAGCCCTGAGAAACCATGTGCACACAGTATGGTATGAATATTATTTTTTCTTTTAAAAATAAATGTCACTTGATGTTTTAAAATTCCTTCCTGGTTATAAACTGAAATCCACATAGTGCTCTATCATCTAATTTTTTTTAAGATAATATGTATGATGTATCAGTTGACAATTTAATTGGATTCTTCTTTGATTTTGTGGAATGTGAAGAATTGGAAGACAACTTGAATCACAAAAATTTTTTATGAGTTAGACATTTGAGTCATTAACTTTTTATATTTTAGGAAATATAGAAAGCTTAGAAAGTTGTTATTAATTATACTTGCTACTATTCAATTTAAAGGCATCATGCTTAGCATAAGAAAGAATTGAGGAAGAGCATAATATTGTGAACCATAGTATACTTTGCAGTTGTATTATTTTCTTATAAAATACTATTATTTAATCATAATTAAATATACATTCATCAAAACCCTAGACCTACAGATTTTGCTTATTCAGGTTATCAGAATTCTCTACCATATAACTTAGTTAGGAAAGCTGATCTTATTTTCTACCCATCAGCCATATAAATCTATTTTCCATCAAAAAAAGTCTGATTTGATTTTTTACTTGAAATAGCATATTATTATATACTTTAGAGAATATTTTTCTAGTACATGTAAAATAATAGACCACATCTTGCAAAATACATTATTAAAAATATTCAGGATTAAATTATTATAAATTAATATAATCAATACATCCATTCTACAATATGTTTTTAAGATAATAAATCAATACCCTGTTACTCATTTTCTACCTAATGAAAATGTAAAATGTTTCTAAGATTGTGTTTTTATGAAGCAAGAAGTATGATTAAAAAGAAATGAAATTTAGTAAATATATTTTGATGCTTGGCTTTTAGGAGTAATAATTACATTTTAAATATCAGAAATAACTTTACATATTCATGAAACATTACAGTCAAACTTTACTTAGGTACTTAATGAAAAAGCATATTCTGCTAAAAATTGAATATTTGGCTAGCATTTTTTGTTAATCCAAAATGAAAATACTGAATATTTTATAAAATAAAATATTTATTATTCTTGAAATAATTATTTTGAAACATATTTTTGATAAAATAGTAATTACTCTTAAATGATACATCAGAATTTTAAAGTGATCACACACAGGTTTCACCCATGGGTTTTACCCACTGTGTCTGAAACATTCGGATAATACTGATAAATATCCTAGTTTTATTTATTTATTAAAAAATTTTTTGATCGTACCACATGACATGCAGAATCTTAGTTCCCCAACCAGGGATCCAACCCATGCTCCCTGCATTGGAAACATGAGTCTTAACCACTAGACTGCCAGGCAAGGCCTTATGTTATACTTAAAAGGATCTACCACACCAATCTATACCCAATATGCCAGCAAATTTGAAAACTCAACAGTGACCTCAGGACTGGAAAAGGTCAGTTTTCATTCCAATCCCAAAGAAGAGCAATGCCAAAGAATGATCAAACTACAGTACAATTGCTCTCATTTCACATGCTAGCAAGGCAATGCTCAAAATCCTTCAATCTAAGCTTCAACAGTAGGTGAACTCAGGAATTCCATATATACAAGTGGGATTTAGAAAAGGCAGAGGAGCCAGAGATGAAGTTGCCACATCTGCTGGATCATAGAAAAAGCAAGAGATTTCCAGAAAAACATATACTTCTGATTCATTGATGATGCTAAAACCTTTGTGTGGATCACAACAAGCTGTGGAAAATTCTTAGAGATGGGAATACCAGATCACCTTACCTGCCTCCTGAGAAACCTGCATGCTGGTCAAGAAGCAACAGTTAGTACAGGACATGGAACAACAGACTTGTTCCAAATAGGGAAAGAAGTACATCAAGGCTGTATATTGTCACCTTGCTTATTTAACTCATATGCAGAGTATATCATGTGAAATATCGGGCTGGATGAAGCACAAGCTGGAATCTAGATTGTAGGGAGAAATATCAATAACTTCAGATATGCACATGACATCACCCTTATGGCAGAAAGCAAAGAACTAAAGAGCCTCTTGATGAAAGTGAAAGAGGAGAGTGAAAAAGCTGGCTTAAAACTCAGCATTCAAAAAACTAAGATCATGGCATCTGTCCCATCACTTCATGGCAAATAGATGGCGAAACCATGGAAACAGTGACAGAGTTTAATTTCTTGGGCTCCAAAATCACTGCAGATGGTGACTGCAGCCATGAAATTAAAAGATGCTTGCTCCTTGGAAGAAAAGCTACGACAAACCTAGACAGTGTATTAAAAATATAAAACTCAGAGACATTACTTAGCCAACAAAGATCCATATTGTCAAAACTATGGCTTTTCGGTAGTTTTGTATGGATATGAGAGTTAGACCATAAAGAAGGCTGAGCGCTAAAGAATTAATGCTTTCCGAACTGTGGTGCTAGAGAAGACTCTTGAAAGTCCCTTGGACTGCAAGGAGATCAAACCAGTCTATCCTAAAGGGAATCAGTCCTGAATACTCATTGGAAAGACTGATGCTGAAGCTGGAGCTCCAATACTTTGGCCACCTGAAGTGAAGAGCGGACTCATTGGAAAAGACCCTGATGCTGGAAAAGATCGAGGGCAGGATGAGAAGGGGACGACAGAGGATAAGATGGTGAAATGGCACCACCAACTCAATGGACGTGAGTCTGAGCAAGCTCCAGGAAATGGTGAAGGACAGGGAAGCTGGTGTGCTGCAGTCCATGGGGTCACAAATAGAGGGGCACAACTTAGCAACTAAACAACACCACCTATTTATACTGCTTCAGTTGTTGAAAGATGCTTCTTGTTCTCAGCTAGTTGTATGTGAGAATAAGTTTGCTGAGTAGCTGAAATGAATTTGTATTTTGATAATTTTTGAAACTGTTTCTGTTTTCAGTATTTTCTACTTTGCTTTGCTCTTGTGGGAACTTCTCTCAGTGTTATGAAGCCTCCATAGTCAGGGACTTAAATAAATCTGTCATTACTGACATACTGTATCACATATCTGAATTCTTAATATGCCAGCAAGAACAAACGTACCCACTTTCCAAGAATAAGCTTCACCCCAAACAGCAGTTCAGTATGTATAAGAAAGGCTGTCCTACCAGGTAATGGGGGCTCGATCCATCATTAACAAGCCTTCTCCTTTAGATGGCACTGTTGAGATTTCTACCTACCAGGAAAGATTTTTCAATGAATGAAAAGAAACACCTTTGTTTTGTCAACTGAGAGAAAAACTATTGTGACCTTAGACTCAGTTTCAACTACTAAATTTTTAGGAAGGTGCGTATATGAATGTTGAAAATCTAAAATTGAATACCTAAATCTGTGCCTGAAAAACCCTTGGAAAATCTTTGTTTGGCCCAATTTGAGGAATGCTGCTGTTGCTGCTAAGTCGCTTCAGTCGTGTCTGACTCTGTGCAACCCCATAGATGGCAGCCCACCAGGCTCCTCCATCCCTAGGATTTTCCAGGCAAGAATACTGGAGCGGGTTGCCATTTCCTTCTCCAATGCATGCATGCTGGCCTAATCCATTTTGTCCTTGCAGTGTTTAGATTCAGCTAATGGTCATCTATGTGACTTTTGCAGTTTGTATGGGTGTGATATACTTATTAACTTGCCCAAGGATTCTTCTATGAGATCTCTATCCCAGAGGAACCTGGGAAGGTTTGAATCCAGAAATGACAGTGAATAGCTAGGTTTTCAGACTTGATCTAATCTCTCTTCAAAGACCTGCTCCAGTCTCTACAGTGGTACAGGAAAGGGTGGGCCTTTTAAGCTCCTTTGGTCACAGCCACTTCCTGATTAGTGCATGAGCTGAAAAATTGACCATTGTGAAGTGCCAGGATAACACTTCCTGTGTAACACAATTAGCAAACCCTCAGGGGAGATCATTGCAATGCTTTAACCACATCTAGTTCACCAATCTGTGGATTTCATTTATATAATCAAAAAACATTATGTTTAATAGTGTTAGTGTAAGTTTTAATTATTTTGTAATCTTGATCATAATTTTCAAACAATCAGAATTTCATTAATGAAATATCCTATATTTTATGTCTTCAATATTAAAACAGGAATATTTAACATGTTTCCATTCATTCATTCAGCAAATATCTATTCAAAACTTGTGTGCCAGGCAATTATAGTAGGTGAAGTGGATGCAAAGATGAAAAAAGACAGGATTGTAGACTACAGAGGTGGAGAATAGATTAGTGGTTGCCAGGGGACACAGACAAGGGCAAGAAGGTACATGCCACTAAAAAGGGGTAACACAAGAGAGTTCCTCCGTGGTAATGGAACAGTTCTGAGTCCAAAGGTAGATGAAAAAAAGACGTTGACAAATTTTGTCTTAAAGGGCCAGAGAGTCAATATTTTAAGGAAGTTATGCTTGGAGAAACAATCAATATTAACAAGAAAAAGTGTTTGTCTTGTAGATGGTTCACTTTGAAAAACTTAAAGGACTACTTTTACAGCTATGACAGAACCTCCAGATCTGAATCTACTATTTTAGGATGAAACTGGAAGCCCTAGCAACAGAGCAAAGGGATATACAAGTTTACGGAGGAGAAAGAAAAGAAGGGAGAACAGAAAGAGGGTGATTTTCACATGCTCAGCAGAAGTGGACTCTGAAAAGACTGACACAGTAAGGAAAGCAATGATTTTACATTAGAGTTGGCAAAATATGACTCAGGGGCAAATATGACCCACTGCTTGCTTTTGTAACTAAAGTTTTTTTTGGAACACAGCTCCATCTGTTCATTTATGTATTGTCTATGCCTGTATTAGCACCACCACAGCAGAGTTAAGTACAGTTGGCTCTCAGGTATCTTAGGTATCTATAGGTTTGAATCCATATCCTTGGATTCAAACAACCTTGAATTGAAAATATCTTTTTTAAAAAATCCAGAAAGCTCTGAGAAGCAAAACTTGAATCTGCTGTGTACCAACAACTATCTGCATTGCATCTACATTTATTCAGTTCAGTTCAGTTGCTTGGTCATGTCCAACTCTTTGCAACCCCATGAGCTACAGCACGCCAGGCCTCCCTGTCCAACACCAATTCCCTGAGCCTACCCAAACTCATGTGCATTGAGTCAGTGATGCCATCCAACCATGTCATCCTCTGTCATCCCCTTTTCCTCCTGCCTTCAATCTTTCCCAGCATCAGGGTCTTTTCAAATGAGTCTGTTCTTCACATCAGGTGGCTAAAGTATTAGAGTTTCACCTTCAACATCAGACCTTCCAATGAACACCCAGGACTGATCTCCTTTAGGATGGACTGGTTGGATCTCCTTGCAGTCCAAGGGACTCAAGAGTCTTCAACACCACAGTTCAAAAGCATGAATTCTTCTGTGCAGCTTTCTTTATAGTCCAACTGTCACATCCATACATGACTACTGGAAAAACTGTAGCCTTGACTAGATGGACCTTTGTTGGCAAAGTAATATCTCTGCTTTTTAATATGCTGTTTAGGTTGGTCACTACTTTCCTTCCAAGGAGTAAGCGTCGTCTAATTTCATGGCTGTAGTCACCATCTGCAGTGATTTTGGAGCCCAAAAAAATAAAATCAGCCACTGTTGCCACTGTTTCCCCATCTATTTGCCACAAAGTGATGGGACCAGATGCCATGATCTTAGTTTTCTGAATGTTGAGCTTTAAGCCAACTTTTTCACTCTCCTCTTTCACTTTCATCAAGAGGCTCTTTAGTTCTTCTTCACTTTCTGCTATAAGGATAGTGTCATCTGCATATCTGAGGTTATTGATATTTCTCCGGGTAATCTTGATTCCAGCCTGTGCTTCTTCCAGCCCAGCGTTTCTCAAGATGTACTCTACATATAAGTTAAGTAAGCAGGGTGACAATATACAGCCTTGATGTACTCCTTTTCCTATTTGGAATAAGTCTGTTGTTCCATGTCCAGTTCTAACTGTTGCTTCCTGACCTGCATATAGGTTTCTCAAGAGGCAGGTCTGGTGGTCTGGTATTCCCATCTCTTTCAGAATTTTCCACAGTTTGTTGTGATCCACACAGTCAAAGGCTTTGGCATAGTCGATAAAGCAGAAATAGATGTTTTTCTGGAATTCTCTTGCCTTTTCCATGATCCAGCAGATGTTGGCAACTTGATCTCTGGTTCCTCTGCCTTTTCTAAAACTGGCTTGAATATCTGGATGTTCGCGGTTCATGTATTGCTGAAGCCTGGCTTGGAGAATTTTGAGCATTACTCTACCAGTGTGTGAGATGAGTACAATTGTGCAATAGTTTGAGCATTCTTTAGCATTGCCTTTCTTTGGGATTGGAATGAGAACTGACCTTTTCCAGTCCTATGGCCACTGCTGAGTTTTACAAATTTGCTGACATATGGAGTGCAGCACTTTCACAGCATCATCTTTTAGGATTTGAAATAGCTCAACTGGAATTCCATCACCTCCACTAGCTTTGTTCATAGTGATGCTTCCTAAGGCCCACTTGACTTCACGTTCCAGGATATCTGGCTCTGGGTCATGAAGATCTTTTGTGTACAGTTCTTCTGTGTATTCTTGTCACCTCTTCTTAATATCGTCTGCTTCTGTCAGGTCCATACCATTTCTGTCCTTTATCGAGCCCATCTTTGCATGAAATGTTCCCTTGGTATCTCTAATTTTCTTGAAGAGATCTCTAGTCTTTCCAATTCTATTGTTTTATTAGATATTATAAGTAATCCAGAGATGCTAAAGGATATGGAGGATGTGCTTAGATTACATGCAAATACCAAACTATCTTATATAAGGGACTTGAACATCCAAGAATTTTATTATCTACACGGTGTCCTGGAACTAATCCACCTAGGATACCAAGGGACCATTAATTGTAACTGAGACAATATGGTCCACAAAGCCTAAAATATTTACTGGACTTTACAAAAGTTTCCTGATCCTTGTTTTACATTGACTTTGGACTCTGTGGCTTTCTTTCTGTCATTGTGTTAATATTCCCTCTCAGGTATCATAAGCATAACTTGGGAGTTATTAATATATTGAGTTCATCATGCAGCAGAGTTCTCTACAGATGTTAACAAAATTTTGTGTAACTTCTATATTAAATAGAGAATGAAAAAATAAATCTATGATTTGATTGAAAAAAAGTAAGTTTTGAAAGAGAAAATGTAGCCTAAAGTCAAATAAAATATAAATACACTCACAAAATAAAATACATATTTTTGTATACTTATAGAACAGTGGTTATGATGGTGAGGGTATAGGGCATTATCACTCTCTGATTTTCACATTTCTGTATTTATTTGGATTTGTGTAAAGGATGTTATTTGGTAATCAGAGGGGCGGAAAAGCTCCTGAGAAAATAAACAAGTAAGAACATAAAATATTGCCAGTCCAGTTAGATTCAAAAAAGAGGAGATTACTTCCAGTTAGTTGGAAGAAAGCAAACAGCATAATAAGATAATGCTAAATCCTAGAAGCAGTGTATTGGCAACAAGGCAACTGTGTGTGTTTGAATGGAAGGAGAAGGGTTGAGTGGGCAGAGATTCTATACTGTAAGGCCAGAGGGGAAGGAATATCACTATAAAGTCACCCAAGGAAAACTAAAGAAAAATAAATTTCAAGATATGAGATTTTAAAATATTTTGAAGTATCAGGCAATTGTTATACAATATTGAACATGAGTAAAACTTGATAACTTTTTTTCATTAATTTCTGAAATAAAGATGGCAGCTTGTTCATTTTAATGAACTGAACTGGCTTCCAAGACAATATGTACAACATTTAATGTAAGTGGTGACTTATTATTCTCTTGACTATATTATCCTCCTCAATACCTCTCTGAGTATAGTTTCTTACAATGCCCATAACAGATTATGATTAAAGCCAAGAGACTTATTTCTTAAACCACTATTAATTTTTGTGTATGCTGCATTCACTTTTGTTGCCAATCTTAGCAAGCATTTTTTTCTATAAGAAAAACCTGTTCTTCTCTTTTATTAACCTATGAGAGTGTCTTTGAGATCAAAATTAGTTACTAAATTACTGTCATAAATCAAAATTTCAGTTAGTTACATTGATTACAATTGTCTTCAATGGGGAACTCTCCAGGTAACAACTGTCATTCAGTTAGTCAGTCAGTCAGTTCAGTCGCTCAGTCGTGTCCGACTCTTTGCGACCCCATGAATTACAGCACGCCAGGCCTCCCTGTCCATCACCAACTCTTGGAGTTCACCCAAACTCACGTCCATCGAGTCGGTGATGCCATCCAGCCATCTCGTCTTCTGTCGTCCCCTTCTCCTCCTGCCCCTAATCCCTCCCAGCATCAGGGTCTTTTCCAATGAGTCAACTCTTCACATGAGGTGGCCAAAGTATTGGAGTTTCAGCTTTAGCATCAGTCCTTCCAATGAACACCCAGGACTGTCTCCTTTAGGATGGACTGGTTGGATCTCCTTGCAGTCCAAGGGAGTCTCAAGAGTCTTCTCCAACACCACAGTTCAAAACCATCAATTCTTCAGCACTCGGCTTTCTTCACAGTCCAACTCTCACATCCATACATGACCACTGGAAAAACCATAGCCTTGACTAGATGGACCTTTGTTGGCAAAGTAATATCTCTGCTTTTTAATATGCTATCTAGGTTAGTCATAACTTTCCTTCCAAGGAGTAAGCATCTTTTAATTTATGGCTGCAGTCACCGTCTGCAGATTTGGTAGTAAAAGGTTGTAACCTTGCACATATTTCCATGGCAATAAATTAACAGACTGAAAGTACTGAACTGATTAGTAATGTATGTAGAAAGAGACTATTCTATAAAAGAAAAAGTTATTTTAATCTAGGTGAATTTCTTGATTTTAGATAATAATGATTTTCTTTTTAATTTTTAACCACACTCCAATATAGCTTCAAGACTGGTAAGCTGTGAGCTTTGGAAATATATACAAATATATACATGTCAGACAGAATTTCTTAAATTTAAAGCAAAACTGACGGCCCAGAGGGATGGTATGGGGAGGGAGGAGGGAGGAGGGTTCGGGATGGGGAACACATGTATACCTGTGGCGGATTCATTTTGATATTTGGCAAAACTAATACAATTATGTAAAGTTTAAAAATAAAATAAAATTAGAAAAAAAAAAAAGCAAAACTGACTAAAATTTAATATTACACGATATATATGAGAAAAAGTAGTAGAAGAGAAAGAAAATTAATTGGCCAATAAATCAGAAAATCTCTCCTAGTTGCATAATCTTAGACAAAACACTTAATTTTTTGAACTTAAGTTTCTTACTGGAAAATGACTGAAAGATAGAGTCCTCATGCTTCCTCACATGTGTGAGGGCCAAGACAATAGTATATGTGGAAGTGCTATGCAAATGTCAAACTAGTGACGTCACGTGTCAAGTTGTTTCTTTCTGTTACATTCACTGTGCTGAGTGATATTCAAAACAACTGTAGCAAAGAAAATTTCATACTATTTTGTAAAATACAGAAGCATAAAATTTCAGAGCTAGAAACCATCTTTGATATCATCGAGTTTGCTATCTTAACTATTTGAAAATATTCCCCCACTCTTTGCCTCTAAGACACCCTGTCTTGATGTTCTTCCTACTGTTCTGACCATTCTTCCTCAGGCTTCATTGCCTGCACATCCTCCAAGTTCAGGCTCTTTAATATTAGAGTTCCTCCAGGCTCATCTCTAGCCCCTCTTTTCTTATGTTATATTCTTTCCCTGAGCCCTCCCACCTACTTCCAGAGTTTCTATCTCCACCAATATGTAACTGTCCTCTAAGATTCTATTTCAAGTCACATCTCTCCCCAGTTCTACCAACTAGCCAGTTGTCTACTTGACACTTCTGTTGGAGGTTTCAATAAAATCTTTCTAAAACTGACCTCATATTCTGTCTTCTTTCCTGCTCCCCCAAACTTGGCCCTCTTCCAATGTGCTTACCTCAGCACATTTCATGCCCATGTAACCTGTTCCACAGATGAGAACCTTGGGTATCACTGTTGTCATTTCTCTTTCTGTCACTTCCCATACCCAAGAATGTACTTCAGTCCTATAGATTTTGCCTTTAAAAAATATCTTAGGTCTATCTACATCTCTCCATCTAAATAACTAAATAACTTTGGGAAATATTGAGTTCAACAAAATCTATAGACAAAAATCTCTTACTTGTGAATGCCCCAGAGACTCTATTCAGTTAATATCTATTAAAAATCTCTTCACTTATCTGCTTTCCCCTGTTTTAGAAACTGGCATTTTGGGCCCCAAAGTGAGGGTATTTCCCTGGCATTTCCTTTAACAACTGTATGTAACTTTTAGCCTCTTACTCTGCCTATATACATAGATGACTATCTCTGGTCCAGGCCACCAACCACAGGGTCTTGGCTGGGACCCACTCAGTCCACATTGATGAGCCACCATAATTCCAAGTATCTTCCAAGTATCAGAGAGAAGGTATGGGAAGGGAACCTGCTATTTGTACCTTCCTCCTCAGAAGAACTTTGAACTTCTCATGTGAATTGGGCCATCTCTTCCTAGGACCAGCTTTGCGTCCCAAGGACCAAGAAGAGTGGGAGTATTGATCAAGTGAAAACAGTTTTAACACTGTAGTTTGTAAAACTGAGTGGGTACTTTGGTTCTGTTCTAAATAGTGAGGTCTGCCCCTGTGACCTGCTGTTTCTACCCTTCAACACGGGAGAGGCTGGCATTCTGTGTCTTCTTAAATCCTATTTAATCTCTGCCTTAACAGCTGTCTGGTTATTTGCCTCCAGGATTGTGAGGAGCCTTAAGTGAAGTAGAGGAGTTTGCATAGTTTATGAAATGGAATAAGTGCTCCATAAAGAGGGACTATTATTATGACTGATTATTTTAATCTCCCTAATTACCTTTAAGCACCGTAAGGACAGGGACCAAGTCTTATGTTTCTTTGTATCCTCCTAGCAATTAGCATAGCGTCTGGCTCATAGTTGGCTTAATAAATATTTATTGAAGAAATGAGGTTGCTTACTTCATAGGGTTTTTTTTGCCAATCGATGGCCTTATGTTCCTTGGATCCCATTCAGCTAAAGAAATCATTGTAATATGAAGTAAACATTTGTTATTCTTAATACAAATTCCTCTGAAAAACCACCCTAAAGGATGCAGAAGAATCAGAGTTTGAAAATTCCTCAAGGTCCGTCTAGTCAAGGCTATAGTTTTTGCAGTAGTCATGTATGGATGTGAGAGTTGGACTATGAAGAAAGCTGAGCACCAAAGAATTGATGCTTTTGAACTGTGGTGTTGGAGAAGACTCTTGAGAGTTCCATGGACTGCAAGGAGATCCAAACAGTCCATTCTAAAGGAGATTAGTCCTGGGTATTCTTTGGAAGGAATGATGCTAAAGCTGAAACTCCAGTACTTTGGCCACCTCATGCGAAGAGTTGACTCATTGGAAAAGACTCTGATGCTGGGAGGGATTGGGGGCAGGAGGAGAAGGGGACGACAGAAGACGAGATGGCTGGATGGCATCACCGACTCGATGGACGTGAGTTTCAGTGAACTCCGGGAGTTGGTGATGGACAGGGAGGCCTGGCGTTCTGCAATTCGTGGGATCGTGGAGAGTCGGACGCGACTGAGCTACTGAACTGAACTGATGGCTACTATCTTGGAAGAGCAATTCCAAAACTGAATCAGACAGCTTCTTAGAAAGCAACCTATTTGTCTACATTGTAACATAAACTTGAAGTTAGTGCCTGGATGGAGTTTCAGTGAACCAGTTTCAACTCCAGCATCATCCAGAATGGACTGGTACTTCTCCAGGCTACTTTTCCTTGCTAGTGAGTGATGCCTTGACTATAACATGTCATCTGATTGGCATGAAAATCACAGTACAACTGTGGAGCCCAGGGCAAGCCTACTGTCAGCTAGCTCAGTTGTAAAGCTGGGAGTACAGGGACTGGGATGCCACAAGAGAAGTCTGATCCTTTGAAATAGGTTAGGGCTAGGAAACTCTCCTTAACTCTTTAAACCAGCACTATCCAGTAGAATATTTTACAGTGATAGAAATGCTGTACATCTATGCTGTATGATAGAGTAGCCACTATCTACATGTGACTATTACAACTGAAGAACTGAACTTTTCATTTTACTTCATATTAATTAACTTTATTTATTTAAAAAAATTTTGAAGTATAGTTGATTTGCGATATTGTGTTGATTTCTTCCATAAAGCAAAATGATTCAGTTATACAGACATTTTTCATATTCTTTTCCATTATGGTTTATCACAGAATATTAAATATAGTTGTCTCTGATTTATCATAGGACCTTGCAGTTTATATATTCTATATGTGATAGTTTGTATCTGCTAATTCCAAACTCCCAGTCCTTCCTTTCTCACTGCCCCCAATGTGGCAACCACAAATCTGTACTCTGGATCTATGAGTCAGTTTCTGTTCTGTAGATGTGTTCATTTGTCTCATATTTTAGATTCTACATATAAGTGATACCATATGGTATTTGTCTTTCTTTCTCTGGCTTACTTTGCTTAATATAATAATCTCTAGGTCCAACCATGTTGTACAAATGGCCTTATTTCATTATTTTTTATGGCTGAGTAATATTCCACCGGGAATATTCCATGGGACTTCCCAGGTGGTGCTATTGGTAAAGAACCTGCCTGCCAATGCAGGAGACTTAAGAGACACATGTTTGATCTCTGGGTTGGGAAGATCCCCTGGAGGAGGGCTTGGCAACCCACTCCAGTATTCTTGCCTGGAGAATTCCACAGATGGATGAGCCTGGCAGGCTACAGTCCATTGGGTTGCAAAGAATCAGACACAATTGAAGTGGCATACAAATATTCCATTGTGCATATATACTGCATCTTTAGTCATTCATCTGTTGATGGATATTTAGGTTAGCTCAGTATCCTGGCTTAGGTACAGAGTACATCATGAGAAATGCCGGGCTAGATAAAGCATAAGCTGGAATCAAGATTGCTGGGAGAAATGTCAAAAACCTCAGATATGCAGATGACACCACCCTTATGGCAAAAAGTGAAGAGACACTAAACAGCCTCTTGACGAAGGTGAAAGAGGAGAGTAAAAAAGCTGGCTTAAAGCTCGACATTCAAAAAACTAAGATCATGGCATCCAGTCCCATCACTTCATGGCAAATAAATGGGGAAGCAATGGAAACAGTGACAGACTTTACTTTTCTTGGGCTCCAAAGTCACTGCAGATGGTGACTGCGGCCATGAAATTGAAAGATGCTTACTCCTTGGAAGAAAAGCTATGACAAACCTAGACAGCATATTAAAAAGCAGAGACCTCACTTTGCCAACAAGGTCTGTATAGTCAAGGCTATGGTTTTTCCAGTAGTCATGTTTGGATGCAAGAGTTGGACGATAAAGAAGGCTGAGCCCCAAAGAATTGACACTTTTGAACTGTGATGTTGGAGAAGATGCTTGAGAGTCCCTCAGACTGCAGAGAGATCAAACCAGTCAATCCTAAAGGAAATCAATCCTGAATATTCATTGGAAGGATTGATGCTGAAGCTAAAGTTGCAATACTTTGGCCACCTGATGCAAAGAGCCAATTCATTAGAAAAGACCCTGATGCTGGGAAAGATTGAAGGCAGGAGGAGAAGGGGACAACAGAGGACAAGATGGTTGTATGGCATATATAGCTTACATTATATTTCTATTGAGTAGTATTGATTTTGAGTCAACCCAGCTGAAAGTGGTCTAAGGCTTGCCTGAACTCTTACTGTGAATATTTGCACATAGCATTGGGTACCAATATACCTGTGAGAAGGATGAGCCCTGAAAAATGTCTGCAGCAGGAGTTGTCAAGTGGAGCCTCTCTGAGAAAGAGATTTAATAAATGCCATCAAAAGACCCACATTTCATGAAGAAGTATATTCTTGCTGCAAAAGAACCCTCTCAGTCAAGTCTTTCCAGCTTGACTGGATTCCCTATAATCTCTGAAATGGAATCTTTCCTAATATCCCTTTCCCTAAGGCTAGACAGTTTCTTTGATCCATTGAAACATATATATATATATATATACACACACATACATATTATCTTTATACTTGAAATATATGTATTCACACATGCAACTCACACAGATTGCATAGCCTTAATTTATAGACTATTTGGGAAAAAGCAAGCCTTAGGGAATACTTGACACTTCTTTCTTGCTTGCTTGTTCCTGTAAGAATCTACATACAATTTTGTCTTCTCTCAGGAGGTTTCAACTCCAATGAAAGGTCTTGTGACTGGAGATTATTAGATAAAAGAAAGGATCTCTGGGACTCCTGGTTTTTGAAGACAGCTTCATGTGTTACTCTCATTTGACAACATTGTATATTCATATATGTCTATAAACTGGCTGGAGATACTACTGACAATGACCATTGTGCAGGAAGCAATGATCCAAGCCTTCTTACCACCTTTACTCATGTGCTTATGGGATAGATGATTCTTTTACCAGGAGCTACTAACATAATCTTTTCTTTAACCATGGGATTCTTGAGGTCTAAAGAACTACTTCAGTGACCAAGTTAATCATTTTGGAACATAGCACTCTATGAACATTTTCACATTTATGTGTTATGTCCAAAGAAGAACATATGCATTTACAGAAGGCAGTCACCAAACCAATTTCATTTACAAAGAGAGGTTAAGCATTCACACTCCTAACATGTTGATATTAAGTGGACAAGGGCTGTGGGTCAAGTAGTGCTGTATCTCTAAATACACTGTCTAAATACAAAGAAATATTTTCCATTTTTCATCTTTGGAGGGAAGACTTCTCAAACTCAGATGCCAGTATAAACTACATAATATTTTCCAGTCCACATTATAAACATTTCCAAAAAGAGAGGACTTTCATAGTTATTACACTTATCTGTTGCTACAAATTGAATTGTGAGCACCTACTCCTAAATTCATATGTTGAAGCCCTAACAGCAATGCAGTGGTATTTGTAGATGGGATCTTTGGAAAGTTAATTAGGGTTAGATAACATCATAAGGGTGGGATTCTTCACATGGCATGAGTGTCCATTTAAGAAAAGACCCAGAGAGAGTGTCATTCCCTATATTCATAAAGACCAGGTCATGGAAACATACAGAAAGATGGCAGCCAACTACAAGCCAGGAAGAGTCCTCCCCAGGAATTGAATTGGTCAGATCCCTGATATTGGACTTCCTAGCCTTAAAAACTGGAGAAAATAAGTTTCTATTGTTTAAGCCACTCAGCCAATGGAATCTTGTTGGTCTCTCCATCCTCTTCTTCTTGTTTCTATGAGTGGGTAATCGAGAGTTGGACTGTGAAGAAAGCTGAGTGCCAAAGAGTTGATGCTTTTGAACTGTGGTGTTGGAGAAGACTCTTGAGAGTCCCTTGGACTGCAAGGAGATCCAACCAGTCCATTCTGAAGGAGATCAGCCCTGGGTGTTCATTAAAAGGACTTATGCTGAAGCTGAAACTCCAATACTTTGGCCACCTCATGCGAAGAGTTGACTCATTGGAAAAGACCCCGATGCTGGGAGGGATTGGGGGCACGGGGAGAAGGGGACGACAGAGGATGAGATGGCTGGATGGCATCACCGACTCGATGGACATGAGTTTGGGTGAACTCCGGGAGTTGGTGATGGACAGGGAGACCTGGCATGCCGTGATTCATGGGGTCACAAAGAGTCGGACACGACTGAGCGACTGAAGTGAACTGAACTGAATCATCATCTGTGTTTCCTTCTGCACTGTATCAGAAAGAGATTTCCATGACAAACCTTGCCAACCAAAGGAATTCCAAGAATATTCAGGCAAATGGCTACTTTTGCTCCTAAAGATTCTTGTCACTCTTTCTCCTGAAATCAAACTGTTAAGTAAATAAGAAAGCCTGAAAAAGAATCTATTTGTTGTTTTTTCTGCTGTAACAAACTACTACAAACTAACTACTTAAAACAACACAAATTTATTCTTACATGTCAGATGTCCAAAATTAGTTTTATAGGATTAAAATCAAGGTGCTGGCACAGTTGGTTCCTTCTGGAGTCTGTTCCTTACCTATTTCAGCTTCTGGAGGCTGCCTGCATTCCTTGGTATTACTTATCTTTCCTGGGCTTGCAGCCACGTAACTCTAACCTCTCACTGCCGTCATTACACCTCCTGCTTCTGTAGTCAAACCTCCTCCGCCCACCTTTTATAAGGACACTTGCGACTACCTGGGTCATTCAGGACAATCTCGCCATCACAAGATTAATCACATCTGCAAAATACCGTTTGCCATATAAGGTAATTCACAGATTCTGGGGACTAGGATCTGGATACTCTAGGCTTTCCTGGGGGCTCAGTGGTAAAAGACACACCCTCCAATGCATGAAAAATAAGGTTCAGTCCCTGGGTCAGGAATATCCCCTGGAGAAGGAAATGGCAACCCACCCTATCATCTTGTCTGGGAAAGCCCATGGATAGAGGAGCCTGGTGAGCTACAGTCTATGGGGTCACAAAAGCGTACGTCAGTCATGTTAGAAACTAAACAACAGCTCTCTGGGAGCCATTTTTCAGCTTGCCACAAATAAATACCACCCCAAAAATGTCACCAATTTAATGGATATTATTACATAGCTTCTAACTTCCCGTTTAATGATACAGTTGTTGATCCATTTCTCTCTGTGCTATATAGAGAAGGTGGCAATTTGACAGAATTTGAAACTAGTGGCATGGACAGTTTCCAGAGCAAATGATATTTTTTCCAGGAGTAATCTAATTTTCTCATGTACTGGGGTTTAATTTTTCAACAACCAGGCAAGGTGGCAAAAGCTGTCATTCTTTCTCTTGCAAAATGCAACCAATTTTCCTCATTTGTGGGTGAAATGACTTTTTGTTAGTAAAAAGGTGCAAATTATCTTAATAAATTGGATAATTTTGCAGGTTGAGAAATGTCATGCCATTTGAGATGTTTTAGATATTCATATGAGAATAACATTGACTCAGGCAAACTTTAGCAGATGACTAGGAAAGAAGGCTGAGACTGCCTGAATATAAAGTATACCCATGGCTTTGAACGTAACAGGCAAGCAATAAATATTTGCTTCATATAAAATGGGAGAAGTGTGTGACTCAGAAGTTTTCTAATGAATCTAGTCCTCTCATTTTATAGATGAAAAAAACCAAAGTGCAGAAAGTAGTCTAAGATCACAGACCTATAAAGGCCCCTTGGGTATTTTTAAACTTCTGGAAATGTGATATATGGTTAGATGTGCAACTATAGGAATGAGCAGGTTATTTTGCTGTTTGGAGATTTTGCCTGTAACAACCATCCCCCTTAGGTGCCTCCAGTGTAAGCTCTCTCACACACTTCTACCGTGTTATCACCTGCACTCTCCTCCTTCACATGTACCCTGACTCCTGTAGAGGAAAGGAGGGCAGGCAGCAGACAGACCATGGGGAGTGGAGGGAAGAGCAGCCTGGCCAAGGAGAGAGGCAGCCTGGTCAAGTCTGTCACAGGTCCTGGTCGGTACTTTCGATCAAGTGTGAACTTTGCCAATCAGCCACCTCCTTCTAAAAACAAGATCAGAGACACTTCTCTCTGTGATGGGCCCAGGTCTCATTTGCTGGTCTATAGCGTCACTAACAAAAGCAGAGCCACAGACTGCTTCCCAAACCCGTGCTTTGCAGAGGCAATCTGCATTTCTTGAAGCTCCTGGTTTACTAATAAATGAAGAGCTCTGAAAGCAGAATCACAAAAATTATAGGATATCCTATAGGCTGACATCAAAGTAACAGCTTAATATTTTTAAAAGGGTTATAATATTCTTATTTTCATGGGATAACTATGGGATATATCTTATCTATACATATGTAATTAAAATATATAAGATATAATTGTAAGATTCTTAACTTCACAAGGTAACTATAGCATATATTACATAGGATATATTACATTACATGTAATATAATATAACGTTATAGTGAAGTTTTTGTTGACTTCAGGCAGTGTATTCTGGAAGAGAGACATTTATTTTATTTTACTTCATTTTATTGTTGTTCATTCTAAGTATTATTTTTATTTCTTTTAAAATTTTATTGGAGTATAGTTGATTTACAATGTATTAGCTTCAGGTGTACAACAAAGTGATTCAGTATATTCATTCTTTTCTAGATTCTTTTCTCATATAGGTTATCACAGAATATTGAGTAGAGTTCCCTGTACTGACAGAGGTCCTTGTTGGTTATCTATCTTATATATAGTAGTGTGTGTGCATTCATACCCAGCTCCTG
>NW_011494784.1:3081112-3089036 GCF_000754665.1 Bison bison bison
ATTCCCCCTTTAGTAACTGTAAGTTTGTTTTTGACATCTGTAAGTATGTTTCTGTTTTGTAAGTAAATTCATTTGTTTCTTTCTTTTCCTTTTTTTTTTTTTTGATTAGACTCCATATATGAGTGATATCATATGATATTTGTCCTTCTCTGTCTGACTTATGTCACTTGGTGTGATAGTCTCCAGGTGCATCTATGTTGCTGAAAATGGCATTATTTCATTTTTTAATGGCTTAGTAATATTGTATATATGTACCACATCTTCTTTATCCATTTCTCTGGTAATGGACATTTCAGTTGCTTCCATGTCTTGGCTATTGTAAATAGTGCCTCAGTGAACACTTGGGTACATGTATCCTTTCTGATTATGGTTTTCTCCAGATATATGCCCATGGGAGTGGGTTTGCTAGATCATATGGTAGTTCTATTTTTAGTTTTTTAAGGAACCTCTGTACTCTTCCCCATAGTGGTTGTACCAATTTATATTCCCACCAACAGGGAAGAACGGTTCCTTTTTCTCCACACCCTCTTCAGCATTTATTGTTTGTAGACATTTTGATAATGGTCATTCTGGGTGGTATGAGGTGATATCTCATTGTAGTTTTGACTTGCACTTCTCTAATAATTAATGATGTTGAGAATCTTTTCATGTGCTTCTTGGCCATCTGTATGTCTTCTCTGAATAAATGTCTATTTAGATATTCTGCCCATTAAAAATTTTTTATTTATTTTTAATTGGAGGATAATTGCTTTACAATATTATGTTGGCTTCTTTCATACATCAACAGGAATCAATCATAGATATACTTCTGTCCCCTCCCTTCTCGAACCTACCTCCAACCTCCTAACCCTTCTGCCCATTTTTTGATTTATTTGTTGTGTTTTTTGTTTTTTTTTTTAACATGGAGCTGCATGAACTGTTTGTATATTTTGGAGATGAATCCCTTTTTAGTCATTTGCAAATATTTCCTCCAATTCTGTGGGTTATCTTTTCATTTGTTTATAGTTTCCTTTGCTGTGCAGAAGCTTTTAAATTTAATAAGGGCCCATTTTTTTCAGTTTTGTTTTTATTTTCATTAGGAGGTGGATCAAAAACATATTGCTGTGATTTATGTCAGAGTGTTCTGCCAATGTCTTCCTCTGAAAGTTTTATAATGTCCAGTCTTACAGTTATGTTTTTGATCCATTTTGAGTTAATTTTTGTGTGTGGTGTTAAAGAGTATTCTAATTTCATTCTTTTACATGTTGCTGTTCAGTTTTCCCAGCACCACTTATTGAAGAAACTGTATTTTCCATGTTGTACATTCTTGCCTCCTTTATTTTAGATTAATTGACCAGAAGTGCATGAGTTTACTTCTGGGCTTTCTGTCCTGTTCCATTGACCTATATTTCTATTTTTATGCCAGCTGTTTTGGTACCACACTGACAGAGCATTAAAAAGTAGAGACTTTACTTTGCCAAAAAAGGTCTGTATAATCAAATCTATAATTCTTCCAGTAGTCATGTATGAGTGTGACAGTTGGACCATAAAGAGGTTGAGTGCAGAAGAACTGATGCTTTTGAGCTGTGGTGTTGGAGAAGACTCTTGAGAGTCCCTTGGACTGCAGAAAGATCAAAGCAGTCAATCCTAAAGGAAATCAGCCCCGAATATTCATTGGAAGGACTGATGCTGAAGCTGAAACTCCAATACTTTGACCACCTGATGCAAAGAGCTGACTCATTGGAAAAGACCCTGATACTGGGAAAGATCAATGGAGGAAGGAGAAGGGTATGACAGAAGATGAGATGGTTGAATGGCATTACTGACTCAATGGACATGAGTTTGAGCAAGCTCCAGGAGTTGGTGATGGACAGGGAAGCCTGGTGTGCTACTGTCCATGAGGTCACAAAGAGTCACGACACAACTGAGTGACCCAACTGAACTGAACTGTTACTGTTTTGATGACTGTAATTTTGTAGTATAGTCTGAAGTCAGGGAACCTGATTACACCAGCTCCAGTTTTCTTTTTCAGGATTGCTTTGAGAATCCCATGGACAGAGGAGCCTGGTGGGCTGCAGTTCATGGGGTTGCAAAGAGTTGGACACAACTTAGCGACTTCACTTGGCTATTTGGGATATTTTTTGTTTCCATGTAAGATCTGGGATTTGTTTTTTTCTAGTTCTGTGAAAAGTGCCATTGGTAATTTGAGAGGGATTGCATTGAATCTGTAGATTGCTTTTGGCAGTATACTCATTTCAACAATATTGATTCTTCTAATCCAAGAACATGGTATATCCTTCCGTCTATTTATGTCATGAATTTCTTTCATCAGTATCTTATAGTTTTCAGATTAGAGATCCATAGGTAGGTTTTAATGCTCAAAATTCTCCAAGCCAGGCTTCAACAGTACATGAACTGTAAACTTTCAGATGTTCAAGCTGGTTTTAGAAAAGGCAGAGGAACCAGAGATCAAATTGCCAACATCTGTTGGATTATTGAAAAAGCAAGAGAGTTCCAAAAAAACATCTATTTCTGCTTTATTGACTATGCCAAAACCTTTCACTGTGTGGATCACCACAAACTGTGGAAAATTCTTAAAGAGAAGGGAATATCAGACCACCTGACCTGCCTCTTGAGAAATCTGTATGCAGGTCAGGAAGCAACAGTTAAAAGTGGACATGGAACAACAGATTGGTTCCAAATAGGAAACAGAGCACATCAAGGCTGTATATTGTCACCCTGATTATTTAACTTATATGCAGAGTACACCATAAGAAACGCTGGGCTGGATGAAACACAAGCTGGTGTCAACTGCATATCTGAGGTTGTTGATATTACTCTTGGCAGTCTTGATTCCAGCTAGTCAAGGCTATGGTTTTTCCAGCAGTCATGTATGGATGTGAGAGTTGGGCTATAAAGAAGGCTGAGCACCAAAGAATTAATGCTTTTGAACTGTGGTGTTGGAGAAGACTCTTGAGAGTCCCTTGGACTGCAAGGAGATCCAATCAGTCCATTCTAAAGGAAATCAGTCCTGAATATTCATTGGAAGGACTGATGTTGAAGCTGAAACTCCAATACTTTGGCCACCTGATGCGAAGAGTTGACTTATTAGAACAAACTGTAATGTTGGGAAAGATTGAAGGCAGGAGGATAAGGGGACAACAGAGAATGAGATGGTCGGATGGCATCACCGACACAAAAAACATGAGTTTTAGTAAACTCCTAGAGTTGGTGATAGACAGGGAGGCCTGTCATGCTGCAGTCCATGGGGTCATAAAGAGTCAGACACAACTGAGCAACTCAACTGAACTGAGGTAGGTTTATTCCATTCAAGAGACTGATATGTTGTGTCTACCAAAAAAGGAAATAAAAGGTCAGCATTGACCCCTACAAAATCAAAAGCAATGCAAGAACTACAACTTACCTTCTAACGTCAACGCAGTCAATTCATGTTGGAATCCAGTCAGTTTATAGTCAACTTACAGATCGTAATCATTCTAATAAGGAAAGTATGGGGGTGAGGTCAGAAAACCCGGGAGGGATGAGATGGAGGTGGAGTGAGAGATTGCTTGGCTCCACTAAGCTTTGTGAATTTAGACCAAACCAGTCTACCTCTCCTTCTTTCCTTACACATCTGTTAAAGGGAAATGAATAGGATCAAGTAGCTGAGTCACACTGCACATACTGAAGTATTCTGTAATGTGTTAAAAATGAATGTTAACCTCATTTTCCACTCACTGTAGTTGTAATTGTTTTAAATGTTGTTATTCTCTATGGAACTTTGTAACCTAAGCCTGGTATTCATATGATTTTTTTGGAATAAGATAAAGTTTAAAAATGTTTGAAGACATTATTTTTTATCCCTTAAGGTGAAGGGCCAACCATATAGGCTGCTATCCAGTGCAGTAGGAAGAGAGTGCAATTTGGGAGCTGAAAGGCTTTGGGTTCAAATCCTTGTTTTGTCTGGTTAGGTAGCTCTAGACAACTCACCTTGAATCACAGCACCCATATTAGAGTGGCATTTTAAAGATTCATGAGGCAAGAAAGTATAAAATGCAGTCAGAACCTAGAAAATGTTTCATTCCTTCCCTGCTTAAGAATTTGATCTCACCCTCAAAAAAGCACAAATGACTTAGGCAGCTTCTTAAAACAATCATAGGAAAGCAAACATGCGTTGCAACAGTGGCTTCAGAGCAGCATTCAGTGTGCTGAATGCAAGCTAGAATGATGAAGGATGAGAGATGTTATGGAGAACAGCATTAACAGCTTTCAAGAAGGCTTTTCCCTTTTGGACAAAGCACTCTATCTCCCTTAATTTAATTATGTGCAACTGTGACTCTCCTTTAAAATATGCAGTAAACAAATACCAGGTCCATTCTTTTAGAAGAAAAAGCTATACATCTCCAATATCGGGACTAAGAAAGATTTTTAAAGAAGTAGAAATACATTAAAAAAAAAAAAATTAGGAGCTTTCCCTCTTCCCACACCAAATCATATCAAACAGTATTTGTTAAATGTAGAATGAATGAACCTAGCAGGCATTGCCAGCTAGTATGTCTATTTCTTCTCAGATCTTTCAGATGATTCAAGGAAACATTGTTGTTATTGTTCAGTCGCTCATTTGTGTCTGACTCTGCGACCTCATGGACTGCAGCATGCCAGGCTTCCCTGTCCTTTACGATCTCCTGGAGCTTGCTGAAACTCATGTCTATTGAGTCGGTGATGCCATCCAACCATCTTGTCCTCTGTTGTCCCCTCTGTTGTCTCCTCCTGCCTTCAATCTTTCCCAACATCAGGGTCTTTTCTAATGAGTCACCTTTTCGAATTCAGTTCAGTTCAGTTCAGTCACTCAGTCCTATCTGACTCTTTGCAACCCCGTGGACCGCAGCATGACAGGCCTCCCTATCCATCACCAACTCCTGGAGTTTACTCACTCATGTCCATTGAGTCAGTGATGCCATCCAACCATCTCATCCTCTATTTTCGCCTTTTCCTCCTACCCTCAGTCTTTCCCAGCATCAGGGTCTTTTCAAATGAATCAGCTCTTCTCATCAGGTGGCCAAAGTATTGGAGTTTCAGCTTCAATATTAGTCCTTCCAATAAACACCCAGGACTGATCTCCTTTAGGGTGGACTGGTTTGATCTCCTTGCAGTCCAAGGGACTCTCAAGAGTCTTCTCCAACACCACAGTTCAAAAGCATCAATTCTTCTGTGCAGCTTTCTTTATAGTCCAACTCTCACATCCATACATGACTACTGGAAAAACCATAGCCTTGACTAGACAGACCTTTGTTGGCAAAGTAACGTCTCTGCTTTTTAATGAGCTGTCTAGGTTAGTCATAGCTTTTCTTCCAAGGAGGAAGCATCTTTTAATTTCATGGCTGCAGTCACCATCTGCAATGATTTTGGAGCCCAAGAAAATAAAGTCTGTCACTGTTTCCATCTTTTCCCCATCTATTTGCCATGAGGTGATAGGACCAGATGCCATGATCTTAGTTTTTTGAATGTTGAGCTTTAAGTCAGCGTTTTCAGTCTCTTCTTTCACCTTCATCAAGAGGCTCTTTAGTTCCTCTTGGCTTTCTGCCATAAGGGTGGTGTCATCTGCATATCTAAGGTTATTGATATTTCTCCCAGCAGTCTTTAATTCCAGCTTGTGCTTCATCCAGCCTGGAATTTCACATGATGTACTCTTCATATAAGGTAAATAAGCAGGGTGACAAGATACAGCCTTTTCATACTCCTTTCCCAATTTTGAACCGGTCTGTTGTTCCATGTCCTGTTATTACAGTTGCTTCTTGACCTGCATACAGGTTTCACAGGAGGCAGGTAAGGTGGTCTAGAATTCCCATCATTTTAAGAATTTTCCACAGTTTGTTGTGATCCACACAGTCAAAAGCTTTAGAGTAGTCAATTAAGGAAATGTGAAACCAGGAAATAGAGTCAGGAGACCCAGGCGGTGGACATTGACATGTTATGTTTCACTGGACCACAATTTTCTTAACCAGCCATGACAATAAGGACTCTCCAACTTGTAGATTCAAAGATAGGTAGATCCTGTTTTCATCATTCCCTTTAAAAATTCTCTCTTTGGAGGGTCCTTCTCATATCTTGCCTTGATTACACCCAAGGAAGTCTTATTCTATGATTTAAACTTTGGCTTGGAAAGGAATTACCATCTGGGAGACCTTGGAAAATTATGTAGTCCTTCTTAGTCTGTTTTATCACCTCTAATATAGCAAGAATAATATCACCTCTAATATAGGATCATAGGGTTCACAGAGGAAGTATAAGGTTTAATAAGTTAGTTAATATAAAGCCCTACCTGTGTTATGCTTAGTCACTTAGTCATGTCCGGTCATGATTTGCAACCCCTTGGACTGTAGCCCACCAAGCTCCTCTGTCTATGAGGCTTCTCCAGGCTAGAATACCAGAGTGGGTTGCCATGCTCTCCTCCAGGGGATCTTCCCAACCCATGGATTCAACCCAGGTCTCCCACGTTGAAGGCAGACTCTTTACTGTCTGAGCCACCAGAGAAGCCCAAGCCCTACCTGATGCATGGCAAATAGTAAATAAATATTAGCTATTGTTAGTCGGACATGACTGAGTGACTGACCTGATCTGATAGTTAATATTGAGTTAGTTAAATCTGGCCTTGGAATACAGAATGAAACAGGGCAAAGGCTAATAGAGTTTTGCCAAGAGAATGCACTGGTCATAGCAAACACCCTCTTCCAACAACACAAGAGAAGACTCTACACATGGACGTCACCATATGGTCAATACCAAAATCAGATTGATTATATTCTTTATAGTCAAAGATGGAGAAGCTCTAAAGAGTCAGCAAAAATGACTGGGAGCTGACTGTGGCTCAGATCATGAACACCTGATTGCCAAATTCAGACTTAAATTGAAGAAAGTAGGGAAAACCACTAGACTATTCAGATATGACCTAAATCAAATCCCTTATGATTATACAGTGGAAGTGAGAAATAGATTTAAGGGACTAGATCTGATAGATAGAGTGCCTGATGAACTATGGACAGAGGTTCGTGACATTGTACAGGAGACAGGGATCAAGACCATCCCCATGGAAAATAAATGCTAAAAGCAAAATGGCTGTCTGGGGAGGCCTTACAAATAGCTGTGAAAAGAAGAGAAGCAAAAAGCAAAGGAGAAAAGGAAAGATATAAGCATCTGAATGCAGAGTTCCAAAGAATAGCAAGAAGAGACAAGAAAGCCTTCTTCAGCAATCAATGCAAAGAAATAGAGGAAAACAACAGAATGGGAAAGACTAGAGATCTCTTCAAGAAAATTAGAGATATGAAGGGAACATTTCATGCAAAGATGGGCTCGATAAAAGACAGAAATGATATGGACCTAACAGAAGCAGAAGACATTAAGAAGAGGTGGCAAGAATACACAGAAGAACTGTACAAAAAGGATCTTCACGACCCAGATAATCACGATGGTGTGATCACTGACCTAGAGCCAGACATCCTGGAATGTGAAGTCAAGTGGGCCTTAGAAAGCATCTCTATGAACAAAGCTAGTGGAGGTGATGGAATTCCAGTTGAGCTATTTCAAATCCTGAAACATGATGCTGTGAAAGTGCTGCACTCAATATGCCAGCAAATTAGGAAAACTCAGCAGTGGCTACAGGACTGGAAAAGGTCAGTTTTCATTCCAACCCCAAAGAAAGGCAATGCCAAAGAATGCTCAAACTACCGCACAATTGCTCATCTCACACGCTAGTAAAGTAATGCTCAAAATTCTCCAAGCCAGGCGTCAGCAATATGTGAACCGTGAACTTCCTCATGTTCAAGCTGGTTTTAGAAAAGGCAGAGGAACCAGAGATCAAGTTGCCAACATCTGCTGGATCATGGAAAAAGCAAGAGAGTTCCAGAAAAACACCTATTTCTGCTTTATTGACTATGCCAAAGCCTTT
>NW_011494784.1:3089136-3122324 GCF_000754665.1 Bison bison bison
AACTTATATGCAGAGTACATCATGAGAAACGTTGGGCTGGAAGAAGCACAAGCTGGAATCAAGATTGCCGGGAGAAATATCAATAACCTCAGATATGCAGATGACACCACTCTTATGGCAGAAAGTGAAGAGGAACTCAAAAGCCTCTTGATGAAAGTGAAAGTGGAGAGTGAAAAAGTTGGCTTAAAGCTCAACATTCAGAAAACTAAGATCATGGCATCTGGTCCCATCATTTCATGGGAAATAGATGGGGAAACAGTGGAAACGGTGTCAGACTTTATTTTTGGGGGCTCGAAAATCACTGCAGAAGGTGACTGCAGCCATGAAATTAAAAGACGCTTACTCCTTGGAAGGAAAGTTATGACCAACCTAGATAGCATATTCGAAAGCAGAGACATTACTTTGCCAACAAAGGTCCATCTAGTCAAGACTATGGTTTTTCCTGTGGTCATGTATGGATGTGAGAGTTGGACTGTGAAGAAGGCTGAGCACCAAAGAATTGATGCTTTTGAACTGTGGTGTTGGAGAAGACTCTTGAGAGTCCCTTGGACTGCAAGGAGATCCAACCTGTCCATTCTAAAGGAGACAGTCCTTTAGAATCAGTCTGGGTGTTCTTTGGAAGGAATGATGCTAAAGCTGAAACTCCAGTACTTTGGCCACCTCATGCAAAGAGTTGACTCATTGGAAAAGACTCTGATGCTGGGAACAGTTGGGGGCAGGAGGAGAAGGGGACAACAGAGGATGAGATGGCCAGATGGTATTACCAACTCGATGGACTCCAGGAGTTGGTGATGGACAGGGAGGTTTGGCATGCTGCAATTCATGGGGTTGCAAAGAGTCGGACATGACTGAGTGACTGACTGAACTGATGATTAATATTATTTTCCAAAGTATTTCTTGTAATTTCTCTTTTCTTATGACTTTATTAATACTCTCACAGCTTGACCTATGTGTTAGGAATATGAGGTCATTTTTGTTTCTAACTTGAAAATAAAATATTTAAATGTGTATTTGTTGAGCAAGGTTTCAGGAAATGTGTCTGTTACTTGTCACGTTTGCCACCTTGATAGTTGAATTGGACCACATAAGAATGTATTTTGTACTACAGAGCACAGATGAGTGATCATTTCTTTAGTATGTCAAGGTTCTATTTCTAACCTTAGTTTTTTCAGTAGTATCACAGGCATCTGAAGAAAGGCTATTGTTTCTCCCACAAAGTAAGGTGGCCCAGTACTATCTGTCAATGACTTTAGCTTTCCAGCTATAAGAAATCTGGTTTTACTGTTGCTGTAATAGACTTAAGGCCATGTGAAGTTGGCTTTGTCTTGAGTCTCAAAATGGTTTGAATGGATTTTTCTTTTGTCCCCAAAAAATTGCCAAACCAGAAAGTTTTCAACAATTACCAGATTATTCTTTGTGGGGGCGGCAAGGGAAGGTAGTATTCAGTCTATCTTTCTTTGGGAAAATTGGCAGATCAAAAAGGAGGTACATGGTTTCTCTCTGCTTATTGGCCAAGAACTCTGATACTAGGTGGAATTGGATGTGCTGCATGATCCGTTCTGCTTCCAAACTGCCAACCTTCAGAGGAAGGTCAACCTGAGCCTTTCCCAAACCCTCGAAGTTAGTCCCTCCTCCTTGATGCAGCCTTCTCTGTCTCATACTCAGTCTAGTCCTTACGTATTGTCTTTAATATTTGGTCTGCATTGCTTATTAATTCCAACAACTAGTAAGCTGTAGATTGTGGGCTGTGTTGATCACCATGGGTAACACGATCGTGTCTCTCCCCATGGTGACCAGCACAGCCCTGAACCTATAGTAAGTGCTCAAGCTGATCTATTCTGACATCTCAGCTTACTGTTCAAAACTATGCCCTTTCTCAGCCCAACCCACATGTCTCCACCTGTGGAATCTCTGCTGTGGTCTAGATGACAAACACTGTGAGGGAGTCAGGAGACACAAAAGACTCAAGTCAAGAAGATCCCCTGGAAGAGGGCATGGCAACTCACTCCAGTATTCAGTTCTTTCCTGGAGAATCCCATGGACAGAGGAGCCTGGAGGGCTACAGTCCCCAGAGTCACAAAGAGTCAGACATGACTGAAGTGATTTAGCACACAAGTGAGGGGGTTAGGGGCAGGCTTATTCAACATTACAATCCCATAGCCCAGGACAGTGGTTGCTACAGCAGACATGCAATAAATAATTGTTAATTTGAATAGAATTCCCACCATTACCTTTACTTAAAGCTTGCCTTTCTCCTTCCAAAACACCACATTGAAAGGAAGTTTCAATCAAAAGTAAAGGAACTTTACTTTTTCTTTCACTTGTTTCTGGACTTCCAAGCGTGACAGAAATTTATCAGAATGTTAAGACTCAAGCCAACACTCTAGGTGAGGAGTAGGCAGACTATAGTGTCAAATTCCACCTGCCACTGGTCTTTTTAAATAAAGTTTTACAGAAACACAGCCATGCCCATGAGTGTGTACCTATAGCGACCATTCTCCAGCGACTATGATGCAGTTGCAATCATATGGTCTATAAAGCCAAAAACCTTTCCTATCTGGCAATTCAGAGGAAAAGCTGTCCTTTTCCTTGCTTGCCTTGCTCATTTAAATTACAAAACCATAGTATCTCTTCTTGTGTATTAGTTATGAACAGGAAAAGAAGCCTTGAAAATTCCCCAGTAAAGAAAATAATAATATTTAATGATAGTTTTATGATAATGGCTATACATAACATACCTACATATATAAAACACATTTATAAATTCTTTTGTATATGTAGTCTCATTTGATTCTATTAACATTTAGAAGAGGTAGACAGGGAAATTATATCCTTGTTTTACAAATGAGGAAATAAACTACTTGCTGTGGGGGATAAATTGTTTTTAAAAATTTGATTTCCAGTTGGGTCCTTCCCTAATACCCAGTCACTGAACAAAAACAAAATAATAATAATTTCACCTTATAACCTTATTCCTCTTTTACCACTAAGCCGGTGCCTGAAAATGTCCAGCGTTGAGCTTTGAAGGACGTTGCTTCATAAAACTCCCCATGCTGGAGGCACCATGGTTCTATTACAGAGATAAGGTTTCACTGCATTTAAATTTTTCTGAGCCCCATATTCTGAAAGAGCACTGCCTTTGCTGCAGAAAATACTTGTAGCATAAAAACAGGGTTGTGAAGACCTTTGTTTCCCGGAGTAACATCTGCATCTCAATATTCTTCTATCGGGAGAATAAGTAGTGCTGTGTTCTTTCATGCGCTTCTATAAATGCACCCCAATTCAATATTTTGTTACAGAAGGTTTCTGACTTTTGGTCACTTCATAGGTTCCTGAAGGGAATCCAAGAGTCCCCACGCGTGCATCCCTGTGGACTGGGGCCAGAGCAAAGTAATGACAAGTTTCATCGCAATCTCCTCTTCAGTAAATCCTGAAAGTTTGAATGTTCCCATTTCAGGCACTGTCATTCTGCCTAACTAGTTAATGGCTCCTACTGGTACCTTAACCAGGAAATTAGTTACTTAGCAGCAATTATATAGATCTGTAGATGTGTGTGTGCACGTGTGTGTGTGTGCGCGCATAATTAAGCCAACAAACAGAAGCTAAGCCATTTATTTGAGTAGGACTTTTATAAAGCACTCAGGCCAAAGGGAGGAAAATGAGAGATGGTATCTGGATAAAAAACAATGTAGACCAAGTCCAACAGTTGTAGTTACAGAGATGGAGGACTTTTGAGGGCAAAGGAGTCAGAAAGTTCAGAACAGGGCTTCTCAAATTTCATCATGCATCTGAATCACCGGGAGGGCCTGTAATAAACAGATTGCTGGGCTCCGCCCAGTTTCTGATTTAGTTGGTGATGCTGATGCCGCTGGTCCAGTGATCACACTTGAGAACCATGCTGAACTCTGAGCCAGTATTTCTCCAACTGTGATGTGACTGTGAATCTCTTGGGGATCTTGTAAAATACAGATTCTGATTCAGCAATTCTGGAGGAAAGAGGGCTGAAGCCCTATGTATCCAACAAGCTCCCAGAGCTTGCCAGTTCAGTATATCTGGCCCGTGTACATTTGATATTGTGTACAATAAGGGATTCCAAACTGTTCTCTAGAACAGGAGACCTGTTTTACAAATGGAAGTAAGCTTCTGAAGTTGCTGTGAAGTTACAGCTTGCTTAAAGACTTTAAGTTTGCATCAAATATTTTTTCCTGAGTCTGATATCTATTTTTCTTGCTTTTCTTCCTCTTTCCTTTCTTTCTACCTTTCCTCTTTCAAACTCAAGTGTGCTCTCTCATCTTTACCTGTCAGCTGTGAATGTGTTACAGAGCTAAGGAGAGCTTAGTATAGTGAAGACAGGTCTAAGGTTGGGTAACTTGCATTCTAGTTTGGGGTATGGTTCTGAAAGGTGTGGGGTGTTCAGCAGGTCATAGAATCTTTCTCAGCCTCAGGTTCCTCTACTTCAAAATGATGGGACTGTTCTAAATGATCTTTAAGGTCCTTGAAGCTCACAAAGACTCTGCTGTGTTAAATGCAGTCAAAAGCACACCAAAAAGCTATAGTACATGTGCTGCCACCTTTGGGTGGAAAACATAACTTTAACTGGACCAGACAAAACTTTGAAATGAAAGATATTATACTGAGACTCATGGCCTGCAGCCCCAATACCAATAATGTTTCTTCCATATCATTGCAATTCATACTGATTTCCCTTTAACATAGAATTTCAGGCACAAACCAATATAAATTTGATTTTGATGTCTTTTGCCTTTTATATGTATTGAAACTTCACAGCCTGATCATTGTTATGTGAATTTTTTTTCATGTTATGAAATTAACATGGTTATAGAAAGTTTGAATTATGCTGGTTTATAATACATTCTAATTAAAATATTGATTATTAAGTAACTGACCAACCCCAGAAGTGCACAGTAGAGGAACAGAACAAAAATGTCAGCTTTAGAGTATAATTAACCTGGATTTAAGTTTTTGACTATTCTATTTTCTAACTCTGTTTTTTGGCAAGTCATTTAACTTCTCTGTGTTTGTTGTTGAGCGATCAAAATTTTTACCTTGTAAAGTCTATGGCAAAGTTGCTGACACTTGTGAGTGTTTAGTATACTGGAGATATTAGCAAATGACCGCTGCAAGGTAGCCTGTGACGCTGAAAACCAAATGAGCTTTAAACCAGAACAATGTTTCATTCTTATCTGTTCCACTTATCAGTTTCATGACCTGGCACAATTCACTGAACCTTTTTGAGCCAGTTTCCCCATCTGTATAATGGAAACCAAGACCTTCTGGAACTGATTAAAGATTACATGATATTGCTCTGGACCAAATTTTGTCTGCCTCCACCCACTCCCTACCTCTAGTTCCTGTGTTTAAGCCCTTACCCCTGAGGTGACTGTGCTTGGAGGTAGAGTCTTTTTAAAACAATATTTATTTATTCATTTATTTATTTGGCTGCCCTGAGTCTTAGTTGCAGCATGTGAAATCTAGTTCCCTGACCAGGGATGGAACTCAGGCCTCCTGCATTGGGGGCATGGAGTGTGAGGCACTGGACCACCAGGGAACTCCCCGGAGTAAAGTTAAATTTTTAGTAGGTAAAGTTAAGTGAGGTCATAAAGTTGGGGCCCTGACCCAATAGGATTAGTGTCATTATAAGAAAAGATAATAGAAAGCATGCTGTCTCTCTCTTGCTCTCTCTTTCCCTCCCTTTGCTCTGTGCATTTGCACCAAGGAAAAACCCCTATGAGCAGACAGGAGGCAGCCATATGCAACCCAAGGGGAAAACTTTCACCAGACATCAACCCTGCTCATGCATTGATTTTTTTATTTCCAGTCTCCAGAACGATGAGAAAATAAACTTCTGTTGCTTAAGCTAGCCAGTCTTTGGTATTCTGTTATGGTGGCCCAACATATCAGACTAATACAATATCATAATGAAATGTGTGCAAAACCCCACTAGGGCTTTAAAAACATTCTCTTTCTCCTTTACTTTTCTCCCCTACTCAAATAAAGAGAACAATAAAATGATTAGGAATTTAGCTCACTTCTGGACTAGCTTAGAATTAGCCCAAAGTATTTTCCTCACCACTAGAAACATACTTCTGCTAGCATACTTTCTTCCAAGTGCCACAGTGACATATAACTAGGTCCATTTTTCTGGCTTTCCCATTTGGAGACAACTGTGAAAGATAACAAGATCTGTGCAAGGCAAATGAAGTTGTGCATCTTCACCACTGACACCTGCAGATGGCACCCCGGAAATAGGTGACAGCTAATAACGGGGATCCTGCCACGAAAGCAAGCTATCAGTGTGAATAATAAACTGTTCTTTGTTCCTCATCCCCAGAGTCTCATGTCTTCTACTGGAATCTATACTAGAGCAGGTTAACTTGTTAGCTTGTGTGTAGGGAAAATCTCAAACCCTAACAGTTCCTTGCACTTTTTTATGCCTAAGAAACCAAGATCTTGTTTATCGTTAAGTATACTTCAAATATCTCTTCTTCATAAAGATGTCCTGGTTGGTTTTTGCTTGTATCTGTAAAATAGGAATAATAATAATCATATTTACCTATTTGGTTGTTGTGCAACTTAAATGAGCTGATGTATATAAGCATAAGTTACTTTCTACTTTGTATGCTTCTAATTTATTTTCGTATATTGTTCCTTCTTTTTACCTGTAGCTTCATTGGAAATAAATACTCTGGTGGGTTAATTTCAATGGTCCTCAAACACCTGGCACAAAGAAGACATCAACTGTAATTCATTCATTCATGCAAAAACATATATTGATCATCTGCTTTGATCACCAAGTACTCTTCTATCATGAGTGATATATCACGAACTGTTGACACTAAATAGGAACAGGGGAAAAATACTAACCTTAAATTTATTTTTTTCTCTTTTTAGAGATATAAAAAGCAGGATTTGGGAATTAGAATTTGAGAAAAGCACTTACTTACAGAATTTGAGCCAGAATAGGAAATTGCTCTATCAGATAATGCTCAAGATTATTGCATGTAATGCTTCCTTAAAACAATCTATTTTTCACCATTGTAGAGTATGGGTGGGGAAAAAAAGGTGATGTAATTTCAAGGGTTTTTTTCCACTGGTACACAATTTGTTGATTTAGGTGATCTCTGATTTTCTCGATTATTTGAAAATTCTATGTATTTGCAGTTTCCCTTATCCAAGCCTGTCTCCTACATAGTGTCTTTAGTTCTTTGCATGTGGAGCATGAAATCAGCTTTCTCCAGAAGACAAGTCTCCCGGTTCAGTTTGGTTGGGAGACTCCACCCATTGCCAGCTTTTGGCATCTGACACTGGTAGAAAAGGTCTCAGCATTGTAAGTGTAGGAAGGGTGGGGACATCTCAATGACCTCACTCTTTCATCGAATGAATGGGTTTCTCCTGATAATAACCAGTCTGAAACATGCCAGCTGGAAGGGTAGGGCCAACTTCTAAAAATCAGTAGCCCCACTGCCATCCATTCAATCATGCCCTCAGTCCCCTGAGAAAATCATTTTCCTAAACCATGGCTCAGCTGCTCTAAAACTACTCAAAATACATTGTCATCTCCTTGAGAGATGTCTGAAAAGATAGAAACATGTCATAATTTTAATCATATTTGCCACAATAAAAATAAGCATAGATACGTGTCAGAGGAGATAGGTTTTCTTCATCCTTGACACAGCTCTGTATTAAAGAGACAACAGCAGATATTGCCTTTGCATCCTCTTGCTGGGATCCCTTTGCCAAATATAATTTTCTTCCTGTATTTATTTTTTACTGACTCAAACAGTACAAAACATAAGCAGCAGAAAACTCAACATTTTACAAGTGAAAAGTAGTAGAACAGCTACCCAGGGAGCCATGCGCCTTCTCATATCACGTGACCAAAGAAAAGCAAAGATGGCCTGAGTGTCGAGATCCTCATCTATTTTCTCATCCTGAGAATCGTGCTCACAAAAACTTCCAGGATTACGTTTCCAAACAAAGCCAACTTTTCCAACATGCCTGACGTGTAGAGATACTATTACCTGAATCAAGCTGAAATGTATTTGTTACATTTGCAGGAGTAGAGTTTATTGGTATTATAGCACATCTGGTTCTGGACTTCAGACAGACTTTGGGGGTCAGAAGGTGTCACCTTTAAACTCAATAACTCTGCTCTCTTGTTAAACCAAAGAAATGCAAGGGGCCAGCAGAGTTCCCGTGTCAGCATTTTCAAGGAGTTGCATTATCTACCTCAGTGAACAGTTGGGCACACACATAAATTAGTCAGTAGCAAGGAGCTTCCCTGCAGTCACCAAGCTCTATTTGTTTTCCAAAAATAAAGGGCTAACTTTCTGTTAACAAAAAGGATGTGCTCTAGTGAAACACCTTTTTATTGACAGAAACCTGACAAATGAGTGCAAAAATAACACAGCATAGGGTTGCATCCTAAAGCAAAATGATTTTTAGGTTATTAAAATCATCCCTTTATTTAGCTGGTTAATGAATATTCATCTACCGATTAACCCTTTCTGAAGGGTAATACAGGCTCTTCCAAATCTAGAAATTTCAGAATCAAATGGAAGCCCTTTTAAGGGGGCTTCCCAAGGTAAGGAAAGAGCTTCCCAAGATAGGGAAGGAGCTTGGGGATGTAGAGTGAGAAGCCCACCTATGCATCTCTCTGGGCCACCCCACCCCTGAGAATGTACGTGGGAGTGTCCCTCTAGGCTCAGAGGCCAAGTTTGTGGCCACCCTGTCTTTACCTGCTTTTCATTCCTATAGCTCCTTTCATTGTGAGCAAAGTCCTTCTTATCAGTTTGGAAAAAATGCAAATAGTTGTTTGATGGTTGTATGGGTGTTACTTTAAATGCAATCAGTTTGTCAGCCCACAAGTGATCAAGACATCTCCTTGGGTTGTCTTGGGTTAAGATTTTTCTTGGGTTAAGAGTGTTTCTAAAGCCAAACTCTAGAGTTTAATCACTAAATACCCTGGCCACATGATGTTGCATGCTCTGAACTTCGTTTTCCTTTCTACCAAAACATCTGCCCTCCCTCTAATGTAAAGAATGAAATAACGAGTGAGAGAACACTTTAGGGGCTGTCAAGTGTGCTGCACACATGGGGATGAGGACAGCGATAGTGATTACTACTAGCGTGTGGCTCCAGACGCTTTACCCCCTTGGAGCTCAGCACCCTCTTACAAGCTGTGTTTGTTTCCCCAACTCCTCACTCCATCAGAATGTAAGTTCCAGAAAAGCAAGCTCTTTATTTTGCTGTAGTATCCCCAGGTACCCAAGGAGTATTTGTTTAATAAACAGAAGAATGAATTAATGGTTCGTGTATGCTGCCAAGTATTTTGTGTGTGTTTGCTTATTATTAGATAACAATAGCATAAAGGAATTTCATTAGCCAAAATCCTAATGAATTCAGTTGAAAATTCAGTTGAAACACCTTGTGTGTGTGTGTGTGTGTGTGTGTGTGTGCGCACGCGCGCACACGTGCGTGCTACGTCACTTCAATCATGTCCAACTCTGCAACCCTATGGATTATAGCCCGCCAGGCTCTTCTGTCGGTGGGATTCCCCAGGCAGTGTGTAACTCAATTTCTTTGAGTGCACTTTTCAAAAATTACTGTTTGTCATATTCTGTTTTTATTGGAGTAAAGATATTATGTAATAGAAACTACATAAAACTAGAAATGGTGAGCAAAGACAAATACTGTGTTCCCATCTATGGGGGAGAAGTCAGAGGCGAGAGGTGTGAAGTTTCTTACTTCTGAGGTGCAATGGCAGCAGCCATGGGCTGACGACTGTGTGCTTTGCCTCCAGGAAACACTACCTCCCTCTTCTCTCAGCAGACAAGTTGGGTGCTGGGTGTCCACTGCCATTCTAACTTCTGCTGGATGAGGAGGGCTGTCTCTGTCAAGCTACTTAAGTAGGTGTTGTCACATGACCAAGAATAAAGAGGAAAAGGAAATAAATGGGGGTTGGGGTCATATAGATGGGACATCAGCTAGTGAGAAGAAAGAGATCAAAATGGGAAAAACTTAAATAACCTAGGAAACCAACAGAGTGGTCATGCATTCATTTAGGATATACTGAGCCCCTAATATCTGCATGACTCTGGGGGAGCAAAGGTGATCGCCCAAGTTGATGTTTTGGTGGAGACTTCATATTGTCAAAGGAACAAACTGAATTGAAAGATGAGAACTTACTTTAGCTTGGTTTTCTCATATCAAACAAAGTTGCAGCTCTAACCGGGTATGGAAGGTTTAAACTATTATATATATTATATAAAAAACTATTATATAATAATAATTTTATCACTATATTTAGCTATATGTATGTGTGTATGCTCAGTCCCTCAGTCATGTCTGACTCTTTGCTACCTCATGGACTGTAGCCTGCAAGGCTCCTCTGCCCATGGAATTTTTCAGGCAAAAATACTGGAGCAAGCTGCCATTCCCAACAGGGACTGAACCCGTTTATCTTGTGCTTCTTGCATTGACAGGCAGATTCTTTACCACTGAGCCACCTGGGAAGCCCAGCTACATGTATATATGTACATTTTTTTGTTGTTCAGTTGCTCAGTTGTATTCAACTCTTTCCAACCCAATGGACTGCAGCATGCCAAGCTTCCTTGTCCTCTTCGATTTCCCAGAGTTTGATCAAACTAATGTTCCTTGAGTTGATGATGCCATCCAACCATCTCATCCTCTGTTGCCCCCTTCTCTTCCTGCCTTCAATCTTTCCCAACATCAGGGTCTTTTCCAATGAGTTGGCTCTTCATGTCAGGTGGCCAAAGTATAGGAGATTCAGCTTCAGCATCAGTTCTTCCAATGAATATCCAGGGCTGATTTCTTTTAGGATTAACTGGTTTGATCTCCTTGCTGTCATATGTGTGTGTGTGTGTGTGTGTGTATCTTTATATAGTCAACTGGATAATTCCACCTTATTTTAATGTATGTAAGACTAAATTTCCTCCCAAATCTCCACCTCTCATCTCTCAGCCTTTGGATCTCTTTCTCACTCCGTCTTCCACAATGTTGTCAGAGCAGTCATTCTAAAATGCAGATATTACTACATATTACTTACTTCTCTGCTCAAAGCCCCGAGTGGCTCACCTTGAATTTTAAGTTAACTTTCAATGGTAGTAGCAAGCAGGACCTTTCATTATATGGCCCCTGACAGCCTGTTGTAACTTAAAAAAAAAAAAAATTGTGGGTTGTTTTTTTTTTTTTAATTTAATTGGGGGAAATAGGTATACAATGTGTTGGTTTCTACCATATGACACTGCAAATCAGGCATAATTATATCACCTCCTGCTTGAGCCTGCCTCGCCTTATCTGCTGTCCTTTTTTCCCCTTCCCCTCCTCCTCTTCCCCAAAGCACACACATGCTCTTTGCTCTTTGATCCTTCCAAACTGATTTAGTTTGGTTCTCTGGAGGAGTCCTGCTATCTTATATTGGTGGGACTGAGCATATGCAGTTCCTGGGCCTGAAATATTCTCTGGTCTTTTTGTGTAACTCAGGTCAACTCAGGCTTGTAATCAAGGAGTCTGTGTGGTCACAGAGTCTTTGGAAATGTCCTCCAGTTTCTGGTAGAACTGTGTCCTAGAACTTATATGGCACCCTCGTCTGTTTTCCCCACCAGATAATGAATTCCTTGAGGGAATGAACCACGTTTCAGTCAAATTTCAATCACTAAGCCTGGGAAATTAATGCATTTAGAAATGAACAAATGTACAATAAAGAAACTTTCCTCGTTTATAAAGTTACCTATTAAAATCTAAGGAAAACTGTTTTGGCAGTTTTGTATAGTTGTGTACATAATGTAATTGGGGAAGCTGGGTGAAGGGTATTTGGGAATCCTTTGTACTATTTTTGCAGCATCCTGTGAGTCTTAAACTATTTGAAATATAAAGTATTTTTTTAATCTAAGGAAAAGAACACTCCATGTAGCAATTAATTTCCTATAAATTACTCAAAAATCAACATGCTTCTAAAAAATTAAAATCAGTTGTTCTATTTTCTCCTAAAGAAGAATGGATGGAGTCTTCCAAGAATTTCTTAGGAAAACGCAGAAGGCATATTTTGGTTATGTCTCCTTCTCCTCCCCTCCCCACTACCAGTGTTTTGTTCAAAGACAGCCTGTGATACAAAAAGATTTCTCTCTCTTTTCATCTGAGAATAAGAACCAAGTTTAAAAAGTATGTGAACTCTAAACACTGATCATTGCAAAGTGCTGTGCAAACAGTTGACAGCAGCATGAATTCTGATGCTATCTAGAGGACGGGAGTATTTGCAATTTTTCTTTGTATCACTCGGTGTCTGGCCTAAGCACTGCATCAGAGTCCCTGGCCAGACTTTACTTTGGGTTTGAAAAGGTTTTCCTGGGATAAAAGAGAAGGCACTCTGACTCTTTAGGGCTGGAAGCAGCAGGTCAGATTATACTTAAGTAGTAATGGGCTGAAGTTCATCATCATTGTCTTAGCTTGGGCTGCTACAACAAATACCATAGAATGGGTAGTTGAAATCACAAACATTCCTTTCTCATAGTTCTGGAGGCTGGGAAATCCAAGATCAAGGTGCCTGCAGCTTCAATGTCTCGTAAAGGCCTGCTTCTTAGTTTGCAGATGGCTGCCTTCTTGCTATCAGTCCTGAATATACATTGGAAGGAATGATGCTGAAGCTGAAACTCCAATACTTTGGCCACCTGATGCAAAGAACTAACTCCTTGGAAAGGACTCTGATGCTGGGAAAGATTGAAGGTGGGAGGAGAAGGGCACGACAGAGGATGAGATGGTTGGATGGCATCACCAACTCAATAGAGATGAGTTTGGGTAAGCTCAAGGAGTTGGTGATGGACAGAGAGGCCTGGTGTGCTGCAGTCCCTGGGGTCACAAAGAGTCAGACACGACTGAGCGACTGAACTGAACTGAACTGGCTAAGCACTGGTACTTAGGTTGTTAGTATCATCCCAAAGGCTCCTACTGGCCCCCACTCTGCACATAGAGACGGGGTACATGCCTCTCCCACATGCTCCAACAGGACCAGGTACTTTCTCCTCTTATAGGATCTATAGCACATATGAATTGTGGTTACTGGCTTGCCTGTCTGTCTTCTCCACACAGCAATGATTACATTTCTTGCGAGAAGGGCCTATACACTGTATCACTGATGCTCTCCAATTTGGAAATAAACACCTGTTGAGAAAACAAAATGTTGTGACAACAGGTAGGATTCAAGGGATCAGTCTCTTCTAAACCAATAATTCTGTGATCCTGAAATTTCCCATTGATTTTATATTTCCCACTGAATTAAAGGAAACTATTTTTGTTGGCAGTATGAAATCCAAAGTATACGTGAAACCAACAGAATGTTTAGCTAAAACAAAATCAAAGCCCAAATCAAAATAACCTCAGAATACTATGTAAATCTGTATTCTTTCTCAAGAAGTACCCTTTGCTGTTGGCAGTGTACAATGAGTGGTCAACCAGTCTGCTTCCCTGATTGCCTTGGATAATCACTTGTCATTTCCCCATCTAGGATGATTCCACTCTTCAATATGATGAATAATCTCTGGCACTTTTTGGAAGAGGTAATTTCCCAAGCTGAGTATACCCTGCATTGCTAGTATATTTCTTTATCTCCCTCTTGAAGACGAAAGCTGCTTATGTGACATGCATCTCCACTGAACAGATGTTCCAGTTGGCTTTACATAAATGAGTCATTCCCCCAAATCAAGACTTGTTCCCACCAGTGCAGTTAATGAATCTACCAGTTAATCAACAAATGTTTATTGAAGAGCAGGCACTGTTCCAAGCACTGAGAATACAGCAGGGAACAACACAGAGAGCCCTGCCTTCAAGGAGCTCACACAGGTCAAGTGTGATTATAGCGATTGGCGGTAAACATACAAATAAAATTATAATTTATAAAATATATCCGAGGTAATAGCAAAAGGATTTCCTGCCTAAAGGAAATAACAGGGTTTTGCTTTGTTGAGTCACTGGCTCAGGGCCAGAAAAAGCGCTATTTGTAAGGATTATTATTGGAAAGAATTTGTTGTAATTAGGTAAAGCAAGTACTATTAACTCTGAGCTACAGGGATATGGAAATAGAGAGCTTCCTTTGAAATGGCATTGGCAGCTCTGGGATTTTGCCTATGGGCCATGGTGGGATTTCACATAGAACTGTATTATGTGGCACAAAAGGAATTTTCCTCTTTCTCCTGTTTGTCTCCAAGGAACAATATGAGGTATTTAATGTATGTAATAAAGTAAAAACTTGACTAGTTGCAGGAAAATTGGGGCACGTTTGTTTTTCTGTCAGCCTGACTCAAGTCACTCATTAGTGGTCAATTCCATCATAGAACCAGAGGCACAACATGTGTGAGAATTTATCACAGAATCAGAAGATAGAACTGGTGTCTATTGTCAAGTCACTCTACTTCCTGCCACCCTCTGCAGTCTTTGACTTACCTATGTGCCCCCTGTACTGTTACTTACACACTGTTCTTCTTTATGTTGATTCATTCTTTTACTTCAAAAACAAATTTGATGTCATCTGGATAGAAGAACCAGTATAATTGCCTTAAATAGAACACAGCCCTGAAAATCAATACAATAAATCAAGTAATACTATTGTATTAGAGCTAGATAATGATGTCTGCTAAAGGCTCTGGTTTTTGAGGTCTTCTCTCTTTTTGTTAAAAAGAGAAGTTGACAACTGTTAGAGGGGTTTTTGAGACATTCCAGTATGAGAACGAGGTATCTCCTTGAGACTGTGAGGAGGGATGGCCGAGAACTGAAAAGGGAATAACATTTCTCAGTGTGTGATCTAGCATTATTATCATGCCCATGCATAAGTGAAAGTCACATACTGTTCTAGGGACGGAAGACTCTCTACACTTTGGGAAACACTGGACTAGATGGCTGATGCTGAATGGCACCACACTCTGAGACACACGCTTGGTCGGGGCATGAGGAGAGATGCCATTTGAAGCCCACCAAGAGTCAGCTAGTGCTTCCCCTTCTCCCAGCCCTAGCCAAAATATCACGTCCCATTTTCTGCCTTCCACCTGTTGGAGGCAAGTCAAATGACTTCAGCCTGGAAATCTCTCTTTAACAACACAGCAAAATAGAGGAAAGAAAAAAAGGTAGATCAGTTACAGAACTCGGATAAGGCGATGGCACCCCATTCCAGTACTCTTGCCTGGAAAATCCCATGGATGGAGGAGCTTGGTGGGCTGCAGTCCATGGGGTCTCGAAGAGTCAGACACGACTGAGAGACTTCACTTTCACTTTTCACTTTCATGAATTGGAGAAGGAAATGGCAATCCACTCCAATGTTCTTGCCTGGAAAATCCCAGGGACAGCGGAACCTGGTGGGCTGCCGTCTATGGGGTCGCACAGAGTCGGACACAACTGAAGCGACTTAGCAGCAGCAGCAGTTACAGAACTAGGCATCCAGGTGATCCAGGAGGAATGGAGGAAACTCTTAGCTCCTCAACCAAGTGTGTACCCACATGTCACCTGCTGTGCTGTGCTAAGTCACTTCAGTCATGTCCCACTCTTTGTGACCCTATGGACCATAGCCCTCCAGGCTCCTCTGTCCATGGGTTTCTCCAGGCAAGAGTACTGGAGGGGGCTGCTGTGCCCTCCTCCAGGGGATCTTCCCAACCCAGGGATCAAACCCTTGTCTCTTAGGTCTCCACTGGCAGGCAGATTCTTTACAACTAGTGCCATCTGGGAATCCCCAGATCACCTGACATCAGGGTATTTGAAAACATCTCTTAGGGAGACAGTATGTTGAATCTTGATGGAATATGTCTCTTTTCATGCAAATATTTGGAATCCTATAAACAGCTCCTCTTATCACCCTCTGTGCCAGTCTATTCCCTGCCAGAATTATTTGTTGTCATTTACACACCTTGAGTCCCGTATTTAATACACAGACACACAAAATTCTAATATAAGGTCAGGACACTCCCAAGACTTGCTGATTTGTGAAGAAGGAGAAAAGCACTAAAAGGGCCTGAAATTCTTAACAAAGCTGAGGAGGAAAGTTAGAACCATTCACCTTCATTAAATTTATAAATTCTCAATCTTTGTTTTTGTTTACTGTCCCCCATCAGTCTAACTAATCTACTTTTCTGCTTTGTTCAAGCAAGGAATTAGTCACAATTTAATCTAAGTTTTAAAATGTTAATGAGCCCTTGAACTTGTTTTAACTATTTACGAAAGACCATTTAGTTCCGGATGTTCAAATGTTATGGTTTACCCAAGTCTTTTCATTAAGACAATGCACAGAATTTCTATGATTTCAGAAAGAGAACTCCCTCTTGTGGCAAGAGCAGTTTTTGCAGCTAATTCTAGAGAATCTGAGTTTCTGATGCTAAAGAACTGGGTAAGATCTTAGAAATCCCCTTGTTTTACAGAGGAGGTAACTAAAACCCAAAGAGGACAAGAAGTAAGTTTTCAGTGTTTATATCTGGTTGGTGACTGAGCCAGATTCAGTACCCAGGGTTGCTGTCTACTAGTCAGTGCTATTTCTCTGTATTTAAGAAATCTCACTGATGTGATTTTTTTCCCCCCAAGGTCCTGCTTTATGCTGCCACTGAAAGCAGAGCTGATAGAGATGTCCTCATGCTGAATAGGCAATGTTCTTTCCCACATGAAAGCTGATTCTCGGTGAGCTTTCCCTATGACACAATTAACCATTTCTCAACACTGGGCTGTAAGCTACATGCCTTACACCTGAGAGCAGTTTGGCCCAGAAGAAAGGATTCTGTTCATCTCTTTGGGGATAGCTGCCATCTAGCATCACTTAGATGCTGCTTCCTGTCTAATTCTCTTTCATAGGTTTTGGCTTATTGGGGCAATGCTATGCTGTGCTTAGTCTCTCAGTTGTGTCTGACTCTTTGCAACCCCATAGACAGTAGCCCTCCAGGCTCCTCTGTCCATGGGAATTCTCCAGGCAAGAAAACTGGAGTGGGTTGCCATGCCCTCCTCCAGGGGATCTTCCCAACCAGGGATCGAACCCAAATGGTACCCACAGTACTGAGATATAGAAGGACACACTGACAACTGGCTTCCTATAAAGAGTAAGAATTTTAAGTACTAGGAATGTGATGGAACTCTCTAAAGCCTTGCCCCTCAAAATGTGTTCTGTGATCCAGTAGCAGCAACAATTTCACCTTCCAGAAATACAGAATTGTGTTGTTAAAAAGCATAATCTGATTTAGTAGATCTAGGGGCTGAAATTCTGCGTTTCTCACAAGCTCTCAGGTGATGTCAATACTGCTGGTTCATAAACCACACATTAACAGGCAAGAGTAAATTTAAGTTACCAAATTGCACAGTTCTATTTGTTCTGTAACTGTTTATAACTTGAAAGTTACTTATCAAAGTGAAGATAATTACAAGCTCTTAATCTCATAAGCTTGTGAAGGGAGTGACCACTGACACAGCCTAACAAATTGTGCTTCACTCCACATCGAGTTTAATCACCAGAGAGTAGAAAGAAAGACATTCATTCTTGGATTGCCAGAACACTTAGACTGTTCAGGCTTCTTACCTCTAAGTCTATCATAGAACTTCAAATAGAGAGTTTCTGTTTAGAATATCACCCAAGTCCAGCAGATCCACATACTGAGCCTCTGCTATCTGTGAATAACTCAGTGGATTTCTATGAACCAAAAGATCTATTCCTAAAAAACTTTCCCATAGAAACATACATCTGTCTTTGGCTACTTTGACCATGAGGCAAGGAAAAGCCAGGAAGTGAGGGCATTTGGAAAAAGAACAAAGCAGCATCAGAGAGCCTTAAGGGATGCCTGGTTGGTGGGGCAGAGAGGGAGAGGGGGAGTATTAAAAAACAGAGACATTATCTTGCCAACAAAGGTCTGTCTAGTCAAAGCTATGGTTTTTCCAGTAGTCATGTATGGATGTGAGAGTTGGACCATAAAGAAAGCTGACAGCCAAAGAATTGATGCTTGTGAACTGTGGTGTTGGAGAAGACTCTTGAGCATCCCTTGGACTGCAAGGCGATCAAACCAGTCAACCCTAAAAGAAATCCACCTGAATGTTCATTGGAAGGAATAATGCTGAAGCTGAATCTCCAATACTTTGGCCACCTGATGCAAAGAACTGACTCCTTGGAAAAGACCCTGATGCTGGGAAAGATTGAGGGCAGGAGGAGAAGGGCACGACAGAGGATGAGATGGTTGGATGGCATCATTGACTCAATGGACATGAGTTTGGGTAGACTCCAGGAGTTGGTGATGGACAGGGAGGCCTGACAGCGCTGCAGTCCCTGGGGTTGCAAACAGTCGGACACAACTGAGCAACTGAATCGAACTGAACTGAACTGGGGAACGAAGAAGCTGAACAGTCTAAAAAAATACCCCAATCGCCCAGTGATTCTGGTGACATCTGAGAAAAATAACACTGATGGTTGTTCGTGATTGCTTTGACTGATTTGTAGCATATAGATAAATGTTTCTCATAGTTGTAATATTTTGGGTACATTAATTATGCATCATAGCCTCAAGTTTCTCATCTGTTACGGCTAGTAGAAATGATGAGACTTTTGGAAAAGCAGCTCTAGTCCAGTTTGGAATTGATTTTATAAATAATCACTCTTAGCAAAGCAAATATGAGGATTTCATGTCCCTGCTTGATACAGATGGGTAAGTACTGAGCTCAAGCAGCATTCTAGTGAGCCTCCAATGTTAGTTTGGTCAGAAGCCCTGAGAAACAGCCTCTGAATTGGAGCTTTCCAGGAAGCTGGTTTACTGGGAAGCATGATGCAGAACCATACCTGTGAGGAAGCTGGTTTTTCCAGAAAGGATTGGCTAGAGGGAGAATTGATTTACAGTGCTCAGTAGATCCCATGGGGAACTCTGAAGGAGGGACACCGTTCAGATAGGCCCCAGGTTGAAGCTGGGGGCCATGCATCTTTACCTGTGCAGTCATTGGATAGGGACAGCTCCTGGGAGGAGTGCAAGCTTGGATGAGGTGCTTCTTTGGGTTGAGGCAAGTCCCAGGCAGGAAACAGGTATGAAGGGCACCTACAGCTGTCAACAGTTTTAGAAAGAACACTCAGGGAATGAGAGCCTTTGTGTCTCCCCTCTCATAGAGGGGAACTATCTGGGTACCAAACCATAGCAGCCACTTCAGTGACCAATTGCACAATTTTCTCTTCTTGCTCCTCTATACCATTGACATCTTGGGGCTGCTGGCTTTCGGTTTGGGAGTATTTGTCTAACAAAGTAGAATCATCTGGGGCAACTTTAAAAAGTATGAACACCCAATATCTGCTCTCTGATTGAATTGATTTCAGTGTGCAGCCAGGCTTGATATCTCTCTATCTAATAGATCAGATAGTTATTCTTGAATCTGAAAGACGATAGTATCTCTTACTGTGTATGTGCAGCATCTCAGGATTCCATTTGGTGGGCATGAGCCAAGGTTCTGAGCTGAGAATTCCAGCAGCCACTGCTCCAAAGGGATTAATTAGAGATGTCAAATGCATTTAGGGGAATGAAACAGCCAACATAAACATATATACCACCACCTCAGTCATGCTGCTGCCTCCCGGGACTTTGCAGATGAGTTTTATTGGCTAGATTTTCAGTGTTTAGAGCTTATAGTTTGTTTCTTTTTCTTTTTCTAGCTTGTAGTTTGTTTCTCTTTCTTCTTATTTTTGGTTCAATGTCTGTCTTTGGGTCTTTGTATAAAAGAGACTTTATAGCTCTTACAGTCCCACCAGTTTGGGCTGAGGTACAGTAGTAGTTGCCTTTCAGAGAAGACCAAACTATCCATGAGCCTCGTTCAAATCATGTCCCCTAAAACATAATAGACATGTGATGTAAAATCAGAAGTTCCATCAAAGAGGCCCTTCTCTAAGATGCTGTCATTATAAAGTTACTCTTCTGATGCTGTGCTTTTATATGTTATGTTTTGTGTTTGTGTTGTGTGTATATATACATTTATTTGTATTATGGGAATTTTCAAATATAACAATGGAAATTTTCAAATAGAAATGTAGGAAGTATGACATATTCGATTCCTCTTTATTTATTACCTAGCTTCAATAGTTACTAGTGTTGTGGCCAATTTTTCCACTAATACCTATTATTTCTGCCACCCCCTTCTCCACTCCCACTCTAATAAAACCTGATTTGTTTTAGGCAAACCCCAGATATATCATTCCATTCACAGATAATTCAGAAGAGACATACTCTTTAGTCCCTATCAATATTACTAATTTATCAGCACATCTCCTGGTATTGATGTGAGCCATCAGTCTAGATCAAAAATAGAAGACTCCGGAATTATTCATTCAACAGACAGATTAAGCACCACCCTATTACATGCTTGTTACTTGGAACAGAAAATAGTACTGGAAACGGTATTTGCCTTCAGGAGCTTTAAGTTCTTTGTGTGTGGTGCGTATGTAGAGGAGTGTGTGGTGCGTATGTAGAGGAGTGTGTGGGGGATGCGGGTAGGCAGGTATTTGGAGGGGGAGAAAGGAAAGAAATGCATAAAGTTGGCAACAGTGCAATTTGTGATTGTTGTAGACAGAGAGGCACAAGCTTTGGGAAGAGTTCTTTGCCAATATCTTGAGTGAATCTTTGAAGATTCATCACCAAATGATGACATGAAGGTTAAAAGATGTTCTGGGCAGTGGAAAAAACCATCTGAAACTCCCCACCTCTGCTGTCTGTTAAGTGCCTATCTGCCCAGCATTGAAATTGCTCTTTCCAGTTTTCCCAGAGGAGTCATTTAGCAGCACTTAGACACTTGCTCACCTTCAGATTCTTTTTCCAGACAGAACCTCCAAAATGAATCTAGTCACTAAAAGAGAACAAGTCTATTCATCTATGACTGCTTTGACAGCTTGTACCAGCATTTTTGCCTTGGATCTCCTGTTGTTTAGTCGCTAAATCATGTCTGACTCTTTGAGACCCCATGGACTATAGCCCACTAGGCTACTCTGTCCATGGGATTCTCCAGGCAAGAATACTGTAGTGAGCTGCCATTCCCTTCTCCAGGGGATCTTCCTGACCTAGGTATCAGACCTGTATCTCCTGCATTGGCAGGTGGATTCTTTACCACTGAGCCACCAGGGAAGTCCCTGCATCCCCTGACCCACTTGGAGAAGTTCGGTCCAGCATGGAAGGAGATGTATATGGATCTGGGGGAATCAGAAGGCACCATCTACAGAGAGTGACTTTGTGCCATCCTTTCTCTGTGCTACCCACAAGGCTGTTGGATTTGAGTGCTTGCAGCATAAAATGAAAAAGTAGATAAATGATATAGCCAGGATGCTAACAAAATCAATGAAATCAACTCTGAAGGTTGAGTTGTTCTTTTCTCACATGTGTTCCATTGAAAAACTGTTAAAATGTTTGCAAGGAGAAATTGAAATACCACTTTAGAGCATTCAGAAGTGTTTTGTAATACATAGTTCATAGACTGTTCATAATATTCACTGCTAGTTCTTAGTAAGAAACTACTATATGAAGTAACATATTAAATCTCTTTTCAGAAATTATTTTATTGAATCTTCACTACAGATTTATGAAGTAGGCCCTAGAATTATACCCTTTACAGATAAAGATACACGCACACACACACACACACACAAAAACGGTTTAAGGAACTTTCCCAATATCCTACAAGTGCTAAGTCTGGTGTTTAAACCCAGGTCATCTGTAGTATTTACACCATGTAGTATAGCTTCATTTATAGAGTTTTTGATATTTTGTGACTTCCATGTATAGTCAGGCTATATCGTATGTTATTTTGAGACTATGAACCTTGCTTTGTGAAAATCATTGAACCAAGAAAATATGCCTCTATGCAGATGTCAGTACCGTATTATCTATAATCTATAACATACTCCCCCCAAGTCGGAAATTGCTTGTATTGTCCACAGTAGAATAATGGTTATATGTGTATGGGCTTCCTTGGTGGCTCAGATGGTAAAGAATCTGCCTGCAATGTAGGAGACCCTGGTTCAATCCCTGAGCTGGGAAGATCACCCTGGAGAAGGGAATGGCTACCCACTTCAGTTTTCTTGCCTGGAAAATTCCAGGGATAGAGGAGCCTGGTGTGCTACAGTACATGGGATCACAAAGAGTTGGACACAACTGAGCACCTAACACTTTTTCACTTTCATATGTGCGTCTATACAATGTGTGTGTGTGCAGTATATTCATCTGATACACTCTTTTGCAGCCATGAAAAGACATATTTAAAAAATAAATAGGGAAATGGAGTCTATTTGGAATATATAAATGAAAATGAAACATTAAATTAGGATAAAAAGTATATATGTATATGTACATATATTACTCATATACACATGTTTAATTTGCTTGCTGCTAAGTCACTTCAGTCGTGTCCAACTCTGTGTGACCCCATAGATGGCAGCCCACTAGGCTCCCCCGTCCCTGGTATTCTCCAGGCAAGAACACTGGGGTGGGTTGCCATTTCCTTCTCCAATGCATGAAAATGAAAAGTGAAAGTGAAGTCACTCAGTCATGTCTGACCCTCAGCGACCCCATGGACTGCAGCCCACCAGGCTCCTCCGTCCAGGGGATTTTCCAGGCAAGAGTACTGGAGTGGGGTGCCATTGCCTTAATTTGCTTAATGTATAATAAAAGAGAGAGAATGGAAGAGGAGAGAATAGAGGGGATTAAAAACAAAAGCCCAGATAATGATTAGAGGTTAAAAGTATTAGGGGAAATTATGAAATATTTTTATCTATTTTATTGTTTTCTGCAGTCATGTATACTCATCCAATCAAAAAAGAACTTTTTGTTTGTTTTTAAAGTACAGCTATCTTGAGCTTTGAGGAAATTAAACTTTTAGTTAAAGAATGCATAAGCTAACCATGCAGTTTTACAACTGTACTTGTTTCCAATGCTACTGCTATCCCATTTTATGTTGGGAGAAAGATTCAATGAAAACTATAGTTAAATACTGTGATGAATATTTCTAGTCTTATCTTTGAAAGTGAAAGTGAAAGTCACTCAGTCATATCCAACCCTTTGTGACCCCATGGACTATACAGTCCATGGAATTCTCCAGGCCAGAATACTGGAGTGGGTAGCCATTCCCTTCTTCAGGGGATCTTCCCAACCCGGAGATCAAACCCAAGTCTCCCACATTGCAGGCAGATTCTTTACCAGATCTTTATCTCGACCCATTTCTAAATGCTTTTAACAGAAAAGAGGGATATACCTTTACTTATATCACCTTTCTTCAAGCCCCTGAAAATCTTTTTCTTCACTGGTATTTATCTGACACAGTAAGCAAAATGGTCATTTAGTCCATATTTGCAAGAGGATACATTAAGGAAAAAGATAAATAGAGTTTGCAAAATATTCTGTACTAAATAACCTACTGCAGTGTGGTGTTGCATAATTTTCTTCGATTCTACATGGAGTCATACATCTTTCATGAATACTGCATGCTCAGAGTTGTCTTTTCTTTAAATAATGAAGTAAAGAAATTAAATAATTAAAAATAAGTATTAAAACTTTAAGCCAAAAAGAGGGGAAGAATGAAAGGAAAAACATGAACGTTTTTAGAGAAAATGCTTGAACCCTTACTATATTTGATATTTAATGAGAAAATCCACATGATTGAGACCTGGAGGGAGAGGGGAAATGGCCATTCATTCTTTGTTAGAACAGGAAATTGGTGATTTTTGTTGATGGTCTCATTTGAGTAAGGCCTCTGGTGTTATTGATTAGATTGCAGAGTTTCAGGTAAATTTTAAATTACTTTATAGACCCATCAAGCATCCTTCACAATGGTTGAACTTATTGGAAACAAGCCTCTGTGCCCTGGTTACTGGAGAAGTCAAAAGCTGCATTTTGTGGATCATGTTAGCAGACTGGCAACCTTTATGGGGAAGGTTAATGATATTCCACTTTCGTGCCCCTGCCTGGTTTTCTCCATATGTTGAAGGCTAGGAGATTATTTTGAATGGATTTTAAATATCTCAGAGAACAGAGCACTTTCCCCTAATCTAATCAAGAGCTCAAATCCTCCTACTTTGCTCAGAAATTGACTTTAAATCTTAAGAGAAAACAGAGAGTCATAAAGATTTTCACTGGTTGAAGAGGAATTCCTTCATATTTTTCATCCTGAAGAGTTAGAGAACTTTGATTAAAAGCATTAAAAAACAAATTCTTAAAATTTTAAGGTCCCTAAGATTTGCACTGAGAAGTGTACCAAATATTAAAATCATATGATATTTTCATTCTATTTAAATTCAACCCCTAACTCATCTTTAAAAATTTATCCCAAGCTCTATTTTCTCCATGAAAATTGTTGCCTAGACCACATCAGCAGATCTTCATCCCCTCACCTTCTTTCTTAGTGTCATCACTTAGCATTACAATTAGACACACTAAATAACAATATAACAATTCAAGAGTTTCACCAGATGGCTTTTTAGTCATTGATCATGGCCCTTAGTCCAGGGTTAATAAATAATAATTTTAAAGAGCTTGTTGATTATTCAACAATTAATGAATTAGGAAGCATCCAATCTAGCAGATTAAAAGGAGCTTTGAGGAGCTGTACAAAATGAAAGATAGTTATAGACAAAAATGAGCAAGTAAAAGAAAGTTATATTAGACCAAAAAAAAAAAAAAGCAGATTGATTATTGCAGTTACTTTACAATAGGGAATGGGAGGGGCTTATCAGGTAGATTGCCTAACTGCTGTGATTAAGTGATTCCTGACTGACTGCTTTAAGAGTCCATTTCTGGGAAAGTCAAAACTGTGAAAGTAAAGTCTCAGTCTGTTGATGTGGGGCTTGGCATAAGGGACTCCATTTTGGGCCTGTTATCTTTAATACTACTTTTGATTGACGGATGGATGGATGTAGTAATACTGGTAGTCAGAGAAGTAGATTTGGGGAGTGCTATCAGAGTTGAGATAAGAGCTGATTCATTTACCATATTTATTGTCCCACTTCTCTTATTTAAATTACACATACCTAATCCCTGTAAAGTCTCTCTAATTCTTGGAGTCTGAGAGATCCAAAAGGATCTAAAGAAAACGCATTAATGCATCTAAGGAAAAAAATCTAAAATACATACAACTTTTATCCATGAAGATATTCTCTGTGGTATTATTTACAATGATGAAAAAATTGGAAACAATTTAAATGTCTTACAGTAGAGCTTAGTAAATTATGATACATCAACCCAATAGAATATGGTCATTAAAATGATAATTACAAAGACCACACAGACATTTTTATAGTATATATTCTGTAAAAACTGCAGAATATAAAAGTATATGTGTGTTGTGTTTATAACTTAATAAATATATAGTTGATTTCATACCAGTACTAGGAGAGAGTACATAAATATGAAAATAGCTGTGTTTCAGTAGTGGACATATTATTAGATATTTTCTTTTTTTTATAAAATGTTCTAAACATATTCTCTTATTTATTATTATTTATGAAGATCAGGGTGATGAAGGACAACATATGATAAATAGACAAATTGACAGAAAACTTGGAACAAGGAAGAAAATGGGGATATAAGGTAAAGGAGTTAAATTTACTATAAAGGGAAGGAGATTTAGTTAATGCTGCCTCGCTCCTGATAAAGCTTATTGTGACATCTGCTACTTACCTGTATACTTTTGTGTGAAACTTTCTGTTGTTCTCAAAGTTCTACTGATAATTATGTGGAGTGTGTGTGTGTGTGTGTGTTATGGGAGAACACAGTTTTTAAAATGGCTCTATTGAGGTATAATTGATATAAGGAGAAAGTCCAACTTTAGAAACGTACCTGGGCCATCAAGTAAGAACAGCTGTGATAATTGGAGCACCTATAAAAGACGCCTGTAACTGAGAACCTTAAAACCATTCTTTATGGAGAGTGTCCATTGTAATGAGTTTCAACGAGATTTCACAATCGCTTCTCCTAAAACTAGTGGAGTTTCATCATATGGGCACACTGCAATTAATCACATTCCGAAGTTTGCAGGACCTGGAAACTTAGCAAATGAAAAGGAAAGCTCTGAATTCAATCAGAAAGGAGAAAAAGCACTTGAGGCACAATGAATCCCACATCTGCTTTCTTCCTAGAAACTTTTGAAAGCGTGTTGATTTGGATATTCATCTGGGGACAGAGCTGAGAAATGATTGGACTTCGAGGTGAAGAAAGATGAGGGGAGGGGTAGCTGCTACTTGATGACCGACTTGGAAATCCCTGAAGGAAGGCCCTTAGCTGTGAGTGCTCCAGTCTCTCTCCTCAACCAACAACACAAAAACTTTATAGTGAGTGACTTGGTAAATGCACAGGAATAGGATGGAAGTATATATTTTAGGGGGCTTATCTTTGTAGAGACTTTGTTGCAACTCTGGTATGGTGGAATTAGCACAAACACAGAATTCAGAAAACCTGAGTTCCAGGCCAAGTCCTCTCACTCACTAGCTGTGTGCAGCTGAAAACATCATTTCAGCACTCTCTTTTCATATCTGTAAAGTAACCCTGATGGTTGTGACAGTGTTAAAGTAATGACGAAGTCTCCACTTATTTGGCTATCACTCCGAGGAGTAAATATAATAATAACCTGAAATTATGTTGAAAAGTCTAAAGAAATGCTCTCTCAGTGCTCTATCAGAAATAGTCCTCAAGAGCACTTGGGGTCATTATTTATCCAATCAAGGAGGCAGGGTTGACTTTCACCTTGGCTATAGAGATTTCAGTTTCCTCTCTTTACTTTGATCCAGATGTTTTCGGGGAATTTTACTTTGAATTTGTAGAATGGAAAAGTCCTGTTCCCACCGAGATTCCATTTGGCAGAGAGTTTATCATTAAACATACAGAAGGCATGACTAACACAGGAGAAATTGCAGCATTCCAGGCCCAATGTAAGTCAAAAGGCTATTGGATAATAGAATATTGATTAGATCATTTGTTTCAGAGTCATTAGTTTCCACACATAAATGAACCACTTCTGGAGCCTCACATCTTTCAAATCGTGAGACTCCATCTGCTCAACCTAGAGCTCACCTCCACACAACACAATTGGGCAGAAAAAGTGTTTTCCAAAATGTCCAGGGTATTAAATGCAAAATCAATTCCACGTGCATCCAATTCTTTCGTCTAGTCAATGGTGTGGCCTTGAATATTTTGCTGACCTTTAGGTGATCAGCTTTATAGTTGTTAAGTTTTTCGTCTAACATCTAGCATCCAACCCCTTTGAGCCTAGAAATCTTCACTTCCACGATACCTTGGGATTTTTCCCTAATAATGCTTAGCCAAGTTTTATAGACTGTCACTAAGTTTTGCATTGCTGACATTTTCTGCAAAATTCTTTTCATTTTTCATTTCACTGCCAAAATGTCAACATGCAAATATCCTATGAGTTTGCCAACTTGTATCTGTATGGACACACGCGAAAAATGTACGACAAAGACTAGAATAAGAAATGATTAATGATACCAACTATATTGCCTATTCTTTCTGCACAAGATTTAATCTATGTTCACCTCTCATGGCTCACTATGCCACCAGATCTCAAAACAATGCTCTAATTATTTTTTAAATAAATGAAGAGCAGTACTAGAGAAGGATGTCCTTACCCATACTCTGATTACAATGCACAGTATTTTCATAAAACTTAGTCTCATCTTCACTCACAGAAGGCAGTGTTTAGCATTTATAAGCCTATTTATATTATAGCCTTATTTAGCACATCTATGAATCTGGTTCCCCTGTTCATATTTGGAGAAAATTAAAGAGAGAAGCCTTCCTCAGGGTCTCCAATGGTTTATGGAACTCTCAGTCCTTGATATTCTGGGAGAGCCAACTAAGTCATAGGACTTAAAAGGGTGGCACTGCCAGAGTTCAAATCATAGTCAGTTTTCCTTTTTTCAGTCAGTATCTGGTTTTATGCCATCACAGGAAACCTGTAAATAAAAAGCCAGGGAAATATTATACTTTTTAAAAATTGGAAAGCCCCAAAAAAGCTTCCTGGTGAATTGTATTTTCACTGCCTTTAGATAAAATTTTATCAATGAATTATTTGTAAGCATGGGATACCTTTTTGAAAACAGAACATTGCTGCCATTCTCTATACAGAACAGTAAAGAATAGTAGCTGCTTATTGTCATGTTTAAACACTTTTTCTTCCAGGCAAACTATTGCAGTGAGGTTCAGCTCTGGAGTACCTTACTGAGAAATACTGTTACCATGTGTTTAAAGTACAACAAAAAATGAACCTTTTTTTCATGCATTCCTAAAATCTGAAGCGCGTGTAGGGAAGGATGGTAGGGAGCAGAAGCTTTACAATTGTTATGTAATAACTACACCCAGAATACACTATCAGAAGAATGAAATGACATCATGCATGTGGGTGCTGAGTGATCTAGAGACACCATTTCTGGAAATGGTGAAATGTAACAAGCATAAAGGATGTACTCACACCAGGTATCTGTGAAATAATTTTGTCTTAATTTAAATTTTTTTCATTTATTTATTTATTTTTGGCTATGCTGGGTCTTCATTGCTATGTGTGGCCTTTTTCTAGCTGTGCCAAGCAGTGGCTTACTCTCTAGTTACAGTGCTAAGGCTTCTTGTTGCAGTGGCTTCTTTTGTGGAACACAGGCTCTAGGTTATATGGGCTGGGCTTCAGAAGTTGTGGTGCCTGGGCTCAGTAGTTGTGGCCCATGGGCTTGCTTGTCCCACAGCATGTGGATCTTCCCAGACCAGGTATCAAATTGGTGTCCCCTGCAATTGCAAGGCAGATTCTTAACCACTCTACCACCAGGGAAGCCTGTTTGTCATAATTTATCTTGCTTCAGATAAACAAGTTAGTCTTCCCAGATATATTTTGAATTACAATGCATCATTTGGCATTACTGAATGAGATCTACACAGCCTAAACTCAAAAAATATTTTAATTTCAAGTGTCAGTTCAACTTGGTCTTTCTAAGCAAGATCAAGTTGAGTCAGTAGTTATTAAACCCCCGACTCTCAGAGAGGCTTAAGAGTCTTGGAGAAAGGGTGCAGTGGCATTACAAAATGTCTTGAAGAAAGGGTCCAATGCCATTACAAAAAGAGCAAGACTTGACTCCTGGGGAAGGGCTGCTGCCATTGTCATAGGATTCGTTCCTTTTGGTGGGTGAGGCTCCAAGACCCAAGTTTATTGCTTTGATTTCTCCCACTTCTTCTCTACCTGCTTTTCCCTGAATTAGAGTCTAAGCTAGGGAGAGGAGAACATCGCATCCATTCACCATATCTATCCTGATGGGTATACTGCTCTGAGATGAGGGATAGAACAGACAGTTGGTGTCACTTCTTCACTTCACGGAAGGAGGTCACCCACAACCTTTATACTTCGCTTCTGACTGGAAAGCTTTCTGAGAACTAGCCTGTCGGTGTAGGATTTGAATGTCCACAGAGGAAGGCACTATGTCAATCTAAATCAACTTTAAGCAGCTCAAAGAAGGAGCTAAAGCTTCCCGAAATCTACAAGATATAAGTCACTTGTCTGTATCCCACTATTTAAATATTATAACAATAAAAGGAATATCAAGCCTTGAATTAACTTTTTTCCTGGGCTTATATGTGTCAAAGGTCATATTTTTAAATGGTGGTGGTTAAACATCCAAAGAATCTGAAATGTTAATTCAAGTTTCCATTCTTCTGATTGAATTTAACACAAATTTGCAAATTAGATTAGTGTTAATCCTTGGTTCATAGTGCACCATGTAGCCCTTCCTTTATTTATATTATTCACCTATTTCTTAACTTATTTTTCCATGATAGGATTAATGTCTTCCAAATTAGTTTTTTAACATGAAAGCCAATGTAATTAACTTTTTTTATTTTATATTGGAGTAGAGTTGATTATCCTGGCTTCCCAGGTGGTGCAGTGATAAAGAATCTGCCTGCCAATGCAGGAGACGTGGGTTTGATTCCTAGATCAAGAAGATCCCCTGGAGTAGGAAATGGCAACACGCTCCAGTATTCTTGCCTGGAAAATTCCATGAACAGAGCAGCCTGGCAGGCTACAGTCCATGGGACTGCAAAGTGTCAGACATGACTGAGCAACTGAGCAACACACAAAGACACAGTCGATTTACAGTGCTGTGTTAGTTCAGGTGTACAGCAGAGTGATTTCGTTATACATATTCATATCATCTATTCTTTTTCAGATTCTTCCCCCACATAGGGTAGAGTATTGGCCTCAGTTTTCTTCTCTATTATATAAAAAAGTTAGAGTCTACAATACCTAAGGTCTCTTTCAGTTTTGATATTCTGTGAATTAGATTAAGGCCTGAAATGTATTTGGCTCAATGCCTGGCATATAACTAGTTCTTAATAAATGGTAGTAATAACTACCATTTATTATTATTATCATTATGAAATTTGACAAATTTTGACTGTCGATTCTGAATTTGATCGACTAGAAAAGTGATTAGAATCCCCATAAATTTACTGACTCCTCTACTGGACAGTGAAATTTCTAGGAACAGTTTTCCCTCTTGGCAGCTCCAAACTGCCCATTACCAATTTATCATTGATTCACAGAATCTCAGGTTGGAAGAGATCTTAAAGGTCATTTTCCAACAAAAGAGGTAGCAGAGGAAGAAATGAGATGTCTCAAAAGGCAGACTCCTCTCAGAATAATTCCCATTTGTAGAGTTTCAAGATGAGTCCCATGGAGTACTTTTTCACTTCTCCTTGTGCTAAAATGCCTGGGTTTCTCTTCATCTCATTTCACTGAATTTTTCTGTTAAGAGCTGTGAAGGACCTTGGCAGAGAGGCCAAACACTAGTGGGGCCTCATTATCAAGTAATATGTTGCTAAGTATCAGGCAGAGTAGAACTTAAAACTGCCAGGTTTCCTGCCATATGGCATGTTACAGAGGGAGAGAGGAGGGTCAGATAGTGAGCGCTACTCTTAGCATACAAAAAGGAAGCATTTGGGGAAGACTTGGATTTCAGCTTTTTTTCCAGTGTTAGTGCTGGCTGTACTCTGCTGCTGCTAAGTCACTTCAGTCGTGTCCGACTCTGCGCGACCCCATAGACGGCAGCCCACCAGGCTCCCCCGTCCCTGGGATTCTCCAAGCAAGAACACTGGAGTGGGTTGCCATTGCCTTCTCCGGTTGTACTCTAACCACTACTATTTCATTGGTACCTTGTTCTTTTGGCTACTGAGGCATTGAAAATAGGGCTGAGTTGGATAACGAGCAGAGCTGAAGGTCATCAGAGAAGGCGATTTTCTTTTTTTGCTGCAGCTATTGATCCTTATTTGGAAGCTTCATTCTGGCCAACTGGCTCTAATCAAGGAAGCTAATGAGTTCATTAAGGTAGACCCCAAAGCAGGAAGCGGTGTGTGCTTGTACACCAGTAGGAAAGGGGCTTCTTCGATATTATTTAGGTTTGAGAATCCTACTCTCTGAGAAAACACACATAACTGAAGTGGAACATAACCATGAAAGCCATGGACAGCAAGATGAATGAATCTACATTCATACGCTTGATTTGACAGATGAATGGGGGCTCCAAGTCTTTATTTTTTTAAAACAGAGCTAGAGTTTTCCCTTCTAAGTATATATGCATCCAAATGGAAGAGTATACCCTATGAGTAAGCTAAATGCTGGCCCAGGGATTGGTTTACAAAGCAGAAAAGTGGTTTACCCATTTCCTACCTGCCTTTCCAATTCTCTCTCATGCTTGGTGCAGTGAATGCTGTGTGTGTGTGTGCCAGGCAGGGCACACTCACAGAAGGCAAGGGTGTTAGTGGAAAGAAAAAGAGAAACACAACATGGAGAAAAAAATGTCAATGAGTAATTTGCCCCTCTTAGGAAACACCCTCCAGGCCTCAGGAGACTTGGTGCAGAAGTGGCTCCCCATTATCTTCAGAAGGTGAAGCCCAGAGGCAACACAACTTACAAAGAGCAGCATTTGGGGGCGGCCTTTGCTGTTCTAAACAATAATGGCGCCAGAGTCCCAGAGAAACCTACAGCCCATGCTACAAACTCAAGTCCTGAAGTAGTTTATATTGTCCCCACAGTGGCCACCCTCCTCTGGGTCATCACCAGATAGGCTCTCAGTCCATCCAACAGCAAATGCCTTCCTTTCTTAAAGAAAGAAAGGCTGACTGGCATATATTGGATTTTGACTGAGGTCTTCCCATCCCATGTGAAACCCATCAGTTTTCTAGAGGAATAATCCAATGTCCTTATGAATAGATACAGGTGGTCTGGGTGGCAAATGGTATGGACCTAACAGAAGCAGAAGATATTAAGAAGAGATGGCAAGAATACACAGAAGAACTGTACAAAAAAGACCTTCACGACCCAGATAATCACAATGGTGTGATCACTGACCTAGAGCCAGACATCCTGGAATGTGAAGTCAAGTGGGCCTTAGAAAGCATCACTACGAACAAAGCTAGTGGAGGTGATGGAATTCCAGTTGAGCTATTTCAAATCCTGAAAGATGATGCTGTGAAAGTGCTGCATTCAATATGCCAGCAAATTTGGAAAACTCAGCAGTGGCCACAGGACTGGAAAAGGTCAGTTTTCATTCCAATCCCAAAGAAAGGCAATGCCAAAGAATGCTCAAACTATCGCACAATTGCACTCATCTCACACGCTAGTAAAGTAATGCTCAAAATTCTCCAAGCCAGGCTTCAGCAATATGTGAACCGTGAACTTCCAGATGTTCAAGCTGGTTTTAGAAAAGGCAGAGGAACCAGAGATCAAATTGCCAGCATCCGCTGGATCATGGAAAAAGCAAGAGAGTTCCAGAAAAACATCTATTTCTGTTTTATTGACTATGCCAAAGCCTTTGACTGTGTGGATCACAATAAACTGGAAAATTCTGAGAGATGGGAATACCAGACCACCTGATCCGCCTCTTGAGAAATCTGTATGCAGGTCAGGAAGCAACAGTTAGAACTAGACATGGAACAACAGACTGGTTCCAAATAAGAAAAGGAGTATGTCAAGGCTGTATATTGTCACCCTGCTTATTTAACTTATATGCAGAGTACATCATGAGAAACGCTGGGCTGGAAGAAACACAAGCTGGAATCAAAATTGCTGGGAGAAATATCAATAACCTCAGATATGCAGATGACACCACCCTTATGGCAGAAAGTGAAGAGGAACTCAAAAGCCTC
>NW_011494784.1:3122628-3124677 GCF_000754665.1 Bison bison bison
GGAAGGAGATCAGCCCTGGGATTTCTTTGGAAGGAATGATGCTAAAGCTGAAACTCCAGTACTTTGGCCACCTCATGCAAAGAGTTGACTCATTGGAAAACACTCTGATGCTAGGAGGGATTGGGGGCAGGAGGAGAAGGGGACGACAGAGGATGAGATGGCTGGATGGCATCACTGACTCGATGGACGTGAGTCTGAGTGAACTCCGGGAGTTGGTGATGGACAGGGAGGCCTGGCGTGCTGCGATTCATGGGGTCGCAAAGAGTAGGACGTGACTGAGCTACTGAACTGAACTAACAGTTTGTAAACTTTCTAGGCTCCAGGTTGAAGAGGGAACATGCAAAGGGGCTAGCCAGTAAGGAGGCTGTATCAGAACTCTAAAGCCCAAGCATAGTACTTATGCTTTACCACCTATAAACAACAGCAACAAACCACATCTAGGCTAGAGTTAGTCAGAGTCTGAAATGCACTAGTCCTTGTTGCCCCCCCATCTTCCCCTTCCTCCTCTTTCTCCGGTATCCAGCACAATGCCTGGCACATTCTAGGTGTTGAAAAGATATGTGTCTAACCAGTAAATAACTAAAATACATGCCTTTCTGCAAATGGTTTAGTTCTTCTGATCTTCCACTTCTTCAGTAGAGTGGGAATAAAGCCATTTGGTGGGTTTATTTTCAAGATTAAATATTTAATATGGCATACTTTATACGATATGTAAAATCATAAAATGATATTTTTATGATTTTAACTATGAGTTTTATAAAATTTGCATGTTTTGATTCTGCAGCTTTGGTTCCGCTGAGGGGAGGAGGAAGAAAAGTGAAGCCCTAGGCAGATAAAAGAATCATTACTCAAAGTGTGATGTGTTAATTACCTTCAAATACAGTTAAGAAAGACAATGGGGGATGGGAAGAGGAGAGAGCAAGGGCGAAGGCAGGGGTGGGGGGGGGCGGGGAGCGGGTTAGAGGTATAGTGAATACTTCAAAGGTCAGTTGAATTATTTCATAAGGAGTATATTTTCTTTTCACAAGAAGTCGTTCTGTGCCAGAAAAGGCGGGGAGGTTCTTCAGCAGAAGCGGGTAAATCCGAGCTTCTTCCTGCCTGCTGCAGTCCCAGTGCAAGATACAGTAATGAAGGCGGCGCAGCCACACATTTATTTCATTCGAAATTCCTCTGTGGTCCTGTTTATATCGAACTCAACACTGTTACAGGGCCGTTCTTGGAAAAGTTGCAAAACTTTTCCCTTGGTGGAGAAAAAGAAGTTCTCATTAGACTCAGTGGAACGAATGAATGAAGTTATTCCCTTGGCCCATCCACTTTCATACCAAATAGTCACAGAAACATCTTTCCCCAATTCCGCGACTGGAATTTTACTCTCCCGTGGTGTTGCCTAGTATAGGAAGCACGGATTTCGAAAGTCAGCAGGCAACACACTCGGCTTTGGAATTGCCAGTGATTGGCTTTTGCAAGGGTCGATGCGCCTTACCGTCCTGTGTGGTAGCTTCTCCCGGGAGCAGATTTTGTGAAATAAACAGTTGTTGAAAAGGATGAAGAATTAATGAAGTGAAAATCTCGGGCTATTTGTTCGGCAATTGACACGCAAGTGACCTCCTTAAATACTTACTTGTTTAAGGAGGTTCAGAGCTAGGATGAATGAATCTTGGGGCCGCTTGACCAGAACCAGCTTGTAAATCTCTTTAGTCTTTCGGGAAGTGGCGGTAAATTAATACAAATCCAGAAGGGAGAGGAGAGAAGAGGGTAAAACCCCCACACCGGAGCTCTGCTCTCAGCCCTTTGGAAAGACTCGCTTTTGCGGCTCTGGACCCTGTAGGTTACAGCCCGAAGAACCCAGCGGCGCTAGGACCTGGTTGGCGCCTCACCGTGGCCGCTTTCGGGCGGGCGGAGGAGGGAGAGGAGGAGGGAGATGTGGAAAAGGAGGGGTATAGAGGGGGGCGGGGGGAGTCATTTATGCAGAGCAGGCGCTGCTGCCATTGCCACTTACACTCCCAGCGCGCTGCTCGGAGCCGGAGGGAGCGCGGGGAGCGAGCTAGC
>NW_011494784.1:3125048-3147190 GCF_000754665.1 Bison bison bison
GGGGGGAGCCGCTGCTGCTGCCCGGGACGGCTGGACCTGCTCTGCGTACTGGCGCTGCTCGGGGGCTGCCTGCTCCCCGTGTGCCGGACGCGCGTCTACACCAACCACTGGGCAGTCAAAATCTCCGGCGGCTTCCCGGAGGCCAACCGCATAGCCAGCAAGTACGGATTCATCAACATAGGACAGGTAACCACTAGCTGGCCGGGTTCTCGGCCCTGAAGCTGCGAGGGCGGGGGAATGGGGGGAGTCCCCCACGACCTCGCGCTTGTCCCTTCCTCGTCTGTCCCCTCCCCCTCTTCCAGATGTGTTCTTGCAGCTGTTGCCCTAACTCTTCTGCGATGCTCTCTCTCTCCTCTTTCTCACTCACTCATACACACACACACACACACACACACACACACACACACACACACACTCGCTCTCCAAAGTTGCTACGATTTGTGTTTTGTTTACTTGTTTCTTGCAAATCAGGAGGGACAGGTAGGGTCTCTGGAAGGATCACGAGTGTACATAAGTAGTTTCAGACCCGACTGGACTTTTGCAGTGGAAAGTCGGGGAGCAGTGGACTCTTTTAGGGGTTAGAGGGTAAGCACGCCCCTGGTGCCGGCTCCCTGTGGTTTCTGAGAGCCGGGATAAGAGGGGAGGCAAAGAAGGGAAAGCCTTTCCTGCTCGGACCTGAATTTAGCCCTGAAAAGAAGTTTCCTCTTTTAGGAGCGAGAGAACCTCTGGTCACTCAGTGAAGGCGCCAGAGGCGTGGAGGGCTGGAGCTAGACTCGAGAAAGGAGAGAGAGGAGGCGGCCGGACCCGGCGTGAGCGAAGACTTGTGGGGAGACCTCCTGGCTTCCCCTCTCAAACTGGATAAGCGTGGGGGCTTCTAGATGGAGAGTCGGAGTGGGAGGTGTCAAACTTCCGAGACCACTGACCTGGTTCTGCTTTGGAAAACAGTGGGTCTTCCCTCTGGGAGTTACGTGCGGGACCCGGAGGCGGCGGTGGCGCGGGGTTTTCGTGAGGTGCTTTGAAAGGAGTTGCCCCGCTGGGGACTCAGAATTGAGGGATGTTATGGGAATGATTGGAAGCACTACAGATTTGGAGGTACCTCCGGGCTTGGCTTCCTCGCTCTCTTTCCTGCAAGAAATGGGTGGAAGGGGCAGTGGAAGCAGGTCCCAGAAAGTGCTCCCGCATCCTTACACCCCTCCCACTCGCTTCCCCTGGCCTGGCCCGAGGAGTGGCGCTGGTCTGACTCTGATGAGACTCTAATGGGGGAGGGAGGCGAGGGTGATAGAGGCGCCCTTACAGCAGACGCGCTGCTGGGACTGCTCTGGCTGCACGCGCCCCGCGTGCTCTGCCTGGATGAGGGGAGAGGAAGATGCCGGCTGGGGCCACTGGAGCAGAAGAGCACAGACTGTTGGTTTCTGATGCTATGGAACTCCATGGCCAGGAACATGTCCTCCAGCATGGGTACTCTGGGCTGCCTGGGGGACGCAACATCCAGAGCAGGCAGAGCTGCTGTTACTGCATCTAACAGGAGCATTGGGGCTTCGGAGGAGCAGGAGGGGGCCAGGTGGGGGGATCTTGCTGCTGTTTGAGGTGCCAGAGAGTGGACATATTCTGGAGAAACCAGTCTGGTGGAGGGCTGAGACCAAGGCAAGGCGCATGGTCTGTATTTCTCGTCCCCTGGTCTAACACATACCGGAAAGGAAGCCACAGCCAGCCAGATTTTTTTGTCTGAGTGCTTGTCATTTTCAGGAGAGTTTCATCCTAATGGCTTGTTGGGATTCTACCTGCTTCTTCTATCTTCTTCTTCTGGAAGAAAACATTAAGTCTATTAAAATCTTTTTTACATAAGCTTGAAGTTGGGGGGTGCTGCATGTGACCTGGGGAATTTAAAAGGAAAGGCTAATAATAAAAGTAGTCATGTTAATAATCTTTCCAGATGCATCTTTCAGGTTCAGCTAACACTGGGCATCTCCCATAAAAAAGGCATATTTGGAAGAATAGTTCTTGACCATACACTTACTTCATAATCCACAGAACAACCATTTTTGTTGGATATTACGTCACTTACAGCAACAGGGAAACCAATATTCTGGAGAAGTTACCCATACAGGTCACCTATCTAGACAGTACAAGGGTGTGAATCAGATCTAGGACTGTCTGGTCCAGGCCTACGCTTGCCTGTGAGGATGAAAGGAAGCGGAAGAAAGTAAACTCCCCATTTCCCTGAATTCTGATTTAGTGACTCAGTAGACGGAAAGCAAATGTCCAGGCTTAATACACAGATACTTAATTTCAACCGACCTGGACTTCTTGAACCTAAGCAGCTTCAGGAATTATGAAGTGGAAAGATCTGTATCAAAATAAACTCATTCAGTAGAACTTACACATTTGGAACCTGGCAGAATGGGGGAGAAGAAATTGTCACAGAACTCATTTTTGAATAACCAAACATTGCAGTATCCTGCAACCTTGCCTGACTTTTTACCAAGGGCTTTATAGTGAAGATCTGTGGATTTTCATTTAAAAGGTAATACTAAGAAAATTTACATTCAAGTAACACCAAATGTGGTTTATTGTGGTTTTTACAATGCCAATGAGGAAATTGAGAGCTTACAGGGGTGACAGAGGACTCCTTGAACTGATACCCTAACCAGTGTAAAAACAATTCTTACAGTGAAAAGCATTTCCTCTGTAGATCAAAGGGCTAAGTCTTGAAGGTGGTAAATTGAGTTCACACAAGCAATATCATTGCACTGTAAGGGCCATCCTTTTGTTGTCCTTTCTTTATATCAGTAAGCCAGCTGTTGTTCAGTTGAGGGCAGTAACTAATTTGCAAATGTCTCTAGAATGTGCCCCTGTTTTTAAGCATTTGGGCTTGGGGTCCCACCTCATGTGTCACAGATTGGAACTGAGGTCTTTTATTGTTTCTATAGTCATTTAATATCCTGGTAGTATTTTTGAGGTCTTTCTGAGTAATATTTTAGGTGAATAAGGTAGTGACTTTGTACCACAGTAACAATCTGATTTTGAATATCTGTTCAGTGTCATGTTTTGTGTAGCATCTTAGCATTTAAAAGCCACCACAGGTAAATTTCTGGCCTGGAGATTTCTACAGAAAACCTGGCCTAAACCTGGCCTGTCATCTTCAAGAAAGATAGTACGTGGAGAGTAACACAGGAGAAGTAAGCAAACAGGCAAAAAGAACATGCTTGACATCCTGGAAGGGAACAATAATGAAGCTTTTCTTGGCTTTGGTTCTAGAGATAGCAGTTGTTTGGGTAGGTTTTCACATAATGTTTGTATTTTGTGAATGGTTATGTCTCGAAACTCTAAAATGATGCTGTAACTAGTGGTAGTTTTCATGTCGTTATATATCATATTTTGCTTGGCATTACCATCAGCTCTAGAAAGTCCTGCATTTCTTCCCCTACAAGACCCAACGCCAAGCAGTCTCAATATTTATCATAATGAGCACTGCTAAGCTGGCTGAGGGTAGGTACATCTGTCTGTTGGCCCACACGGGGGTGGAAAAAAGAGGCCTAGTTTTTAGCTAGCAGTGTAGTGGTGAGAGGATGAAAAAGACATGAAGGAATAAGACCCAACATAATGTTAATTGTGAACCTTTGTTTGGCTGCAGTCTACAAACCTGGAGGAATTAACTTCTGGGTATTCAAACCCAGAGAGAAGGTCCTCCATAAAGATTGTTTGCTCTGTGCACCAGCTGCATTTATCCATCTGTGAGGTGCTTTTAATCCTTGATTCCAAACTGAGATTACCAGATTACCACCCCCCCTGCCAAAAAAAAAAAAGTGTGACTTATGTTGAGCAAGATTCCAGAAAGATAAAGCCAGCTGAGAGTAATACTGGGGAGAATGTTTTACCTGGCAGTCCCATTGAGAGCAGAGACTTGGAAACTCTACAGATGCCATTTGCAAGGTCTAGGAAAGCAGGAAAGTCAGTGAACTTAATGGAGCCCCTGTTCCTTCATCTGTAAAAGAATAAATGAGATAATAGAGGGAGTCGGCTCTGTACTGCTCAGCACATAGTTAAGTAGCTTTGGAAGGTTTGTTGAATCTGGATCTGAAATAAGTGAGATTCAGACTTTATTTAGGTATGATAAAAGGAAGACATTTTTATAATGGAAAATGCAACACACTGAAGATCAGGAAAATATGTTTGATGACTGAGTCAAAAAAGCTAAATCAGAGCTCTATAGACACGGAAATGGGTTTTCCATTTCAACTAACAATTTGAAATAGTTTAAAATAGTTTTCTGCTGGGTTCTAAACAATTCTGGCTGATTTCCCATGGCAGTGCTCCCCTCCCTGGTTGATCTTTGCTATAATCCATTAAATAATGTAGGATAAGCTCACTGGGCATGGAAGAAAGGGAAAAAAAATAATCTGAAGACTGATTATTTTATAAAGCACCTTGCCTTGGTACATTATGAGAGATCATATATGAATTCCTATTTCACTTAATTCTGAATGTGGTTTGCATGAGAAAGGTGATAAGAACCATTTTCCAAATCAGCAGGACAGGATGCTTTAGCAGGAAGAACCTTCTTCAGCAATGTCTTGAAGGTCTCTCACTTTCTTGGTTAGTTTTGACCTGTGAATAATGTGGGAGGCTAAACAGTGGAGGGTGAGTGCCCAGTGCTTATGGATGGCATCAGAAATAGGGGACAGGGATAGTCTGGTGTGTTGTATGGGAGTGCACTGTGCTCCCCTAGTTATATCCTTGCTGCTGCTGCTGCTAAGTCGCTTCAGTCGTGTCTGACTCTGTGCGACCCCATTGATGGAAGCCCACCAGGCTCTCCTGTCCCTGGGATTCTCCAGGCAAGAATACTGGAGTAGGTTGCCATGTCCTTCTCCAATGCATGAAATGAAAAGTGAAAGGGAAGTCTCTCAGTCTTGTCCGACTCTTAGTGACCCCGTGGACTACAGCCTACCAGGCTCCTCCGTCCATGGGATTTTCCAGGCAAGAGTACTGGAGTGGGGTGCCATTGCCTTCTCCGAGTTATATCCTTAGGCCTTTGTAAATGGATGTGGGAGTCCCAGAGTGATCCCTGTGTGATGCATCTGGCTTTGCACCCGGCAAGGACCTCGGCTCTGATTTCCACACCCAAGAACCTTAGCTCTGACCTCTGCTATCCACTCTCACATGTGTCGTTCTCATGAGTGGGAGAACCTTTCAGAAGAAAAAGCAGTTCAGAGCTCTTGGCCTGCTGATGGTGGGTCTGTTGCTTTAACCTCATAGGCTAGGAATGGCTGTATGTGGCCATTGGGATTTTCGGGGTCTATTTGAAATGAAACACTGCATTTTTGTGAGCCCCAAGGCAGTTGAATTTGCCTTATGACTATCTTTAATAAGTTTATATCCAGAGGTCCTAACCTTAAAGGTCAGCCAGAGAAGCAGGGTAGTGCGCTGGGAAAGTGTCCAGCCATGTCTGACTCTTTGGTTAAGGGAGGGAGTCCTGACCCAGAAACATCCCCTGGGCAGGGAGGGGTATTTGTGTTGTCGGTTCAAGTTATGCGAAGCAGTGTCTGGGTTTTCCCCAAGGCTGAAGTATCTGCAGACATCTCTGTGCCTCGGGATTTGATCACTTGTCTAATTCAGGTTGGATTAAATGACAAAGAAGCTGACTTTGACTTCCTGGGTAGTAAAAATGAACATGTATAGATGCTCATGTTATGAATATGCTATATATATGAATTTTTATTTTTATCAGGATTAAATTTGCACGTAGTTTAGGGTTGCAAAGGGTCAGACATGACTGAGAAACTGAACTGACTAGAGTGCAGTTGCGCGTGCAACATTCTCACTAGTTCAACAGATTACATCTCTCCACCTAAGTGTACCAAGAAGGAACTATCCAGACCAATAAACTCTTCTATTTGAGTTAACCCTAGGAGGAAAAAGAGACTAGAAAGAAAACTAAACTAAGTCAGAAGGTTTGAGTGAAACTCTAGGGTTTTCCCTTTTATTTATCAACCTGACCCTCAAGTTGGGGACCTGAGCACCTGCCCCATCTACCTCTCAGGATTGCTGTGTTATCGAGTGCCCTAAGAACAAATATGAACATATAAATAAAGACAGACATAGGAAGTATTATATGATCTATAAGGGCTCCAAGGAGATGGAGGCTGCTCCAGAGGAAAAGTAAGAGAATGCAGGAGTTACTAGGAGTTTCTCTAGTGGAGCACTGGTGAATTTCCAGGTTCTCGTAATTGCCCCTGGGGATCTACTGGAAACAGAAATGGGGAGGAGTCAGTGTGGCATCTGACTCTCCCATTGTTGTTGTTCAGTCTCTCAGTCGTGTCCAACTCTTTGAGAGTTGACTGCAGCACGCTAGGCTTCCCTGTCCTCCACCATCTCCCGGAACTTGCTCAAACTCATGTCCAATGAGTCAGTGATGCCATCCAACCATCTCATCCTCTGTCATCCCCTTCTCCTCCTGCCCTCAATCTTTCCCAGCATCAGGGTCTTTTCTAATGAGTTGGCTCTTCGCAACAGTTGGCCAAAGTATTGGAGCTTCAGAACCAGTCCTTCCAATGAATATTCAGGATTGATTTCCTTTAGGATTGACTGGTTTGATCTCCTTGCAGTCCAGGGACTCTCAAGAGTCTTCTCTAACACCACAGTTCAAAAGCATCAATTCTTCAGTGCTCAGCCTTCTTTATGGTCCAATTCTCACATCCACAGATGACTACTGGAAAAACCACAGCTTTGACTAGACGGGGCTTTGTTGGCAGTGTCTCTGCTTTTTAATACGCTGTCTAGGTTTATCATAGCTTTTCTTCCGAGGAACAAGTGTCTTTTAATTTCATGACAGCAGTCACCATCTACAGTGATTTTGGAGCCCAAGAAAATAAAGTCACTGTTTCCATTGTTTCCCCATCTATTTGCCATGAAGTGATGGGACCATATGCCATGATCTTCATTTTTTGAATGTTGAGTTTTAAGCCACCTTTTTCACTCTCCTCTTTCACCTTCAACAAGAGGCTCTTAATTATTCTTTGCTTTCTGCCATAACGGTGGTGTTATCTGCATATCTGAGGTTATTGATATTTCTCTCGGCAATCTTGTTTCCAGCTTGTGCTTCATCCAGCCCAGCATTTTGCATGGCAAGTCTCACATTTCCCCTGAGAGCCTTGGAGGGTGGTGTAGGGCTGGGACAGCTGACCAGAGCATCAAGCAGCCAGGGCTCCCCATCTCTTGGTTGAACAGTTTTGGTTTATAAGGCATATGCGATGTGGAGGTTGCATGATTTTTTATTTTTATATAGACAATCAAACATAGTCTTTTAAGATAGACTCAAATATGAGTTATGTGTAGGAGAGTAGTGGAAATAAAACTGAAATACAGAGAGGCCCATAAAGAATACAGACGGGACTCTTTTGAGTACATGTGTGAAAAACCCAACTCATAGTGCTCAAATAAAACCGATAAACAGGCAGATAAGGGAGCAGGGAATCTGTTGGTTTAAACAGATTCACATGCCTTTATGTGAAGTTCTAAAGGCAGAAGCTGAAACTTTTTGCAGCCAAGCCTCATCTTATCTGTACTTTCTTCAAGGCAAAAACCTACCCTGACCTAAACTGACATCAATTAGGACATTAATGTGTTTGATTGCAGAAATCTATGACTGAGTTTGATTTTGAGGATGTTGTCCTTGATCCACATAGAGTGTATATTACATTCCACTGTACTTTTCTCATCTGAAGAATTATGAATTTCTGAAACACATATAGATTCAAGTTTCAGAAAAGTGATTGTGGGTCTATCCAGCTGAAAAGTCAGAAGCAGTACTAACATTGGATTCTTATCTGTTTCCCTGTATTTGCTTCATTTTCAGTTGGGCCCTTTCCATGAGCAGTAGAGCTCTTTTGATTCATAGTACCTCTCTCATGCAGTCTTGAAATTAACCCCTGAAAAAGATTTCAGTTCTTCCCCAATTGGGTCATATCCCTATTTTCAGGCCAGTCACTTTGTTTGTGGGGGTGGTGGTGTTTTGGTGAGTTAGCTTGGGTCACTTGTCCACCCTTGAAGTGAGGGAGATGTTGACATTGGGTGGGCACCCTACCAACTGAGGAAGGACAGTTTCCTAAAAGAAGAGAGGATGCCACCACTAGAATAAAGGAAAGGACATGTAGGACAAGAAAAATACCCACCACAAACCAGATTATATAAAGCCTGAAATGCCTAGGTTAGGGAGTTTCAACATGATCAAGGAAGATAAAGAATTACATTGAAGATCCCTGAGAAGGAGGCAACACCCTACTGATTCAAAACACATGAGAATCTACCATGTAATCCGTACTATACTTTCTGCTGTCAGGGACCTAGGATGTTTTTATCCATAACCAGTACTAAGGAAGGCAAGTACTGATGGAGTCTCAGGCAGTGCAGTATGGTTCAGCCTTGCCTGGTGGGGAATTCGCTGGTAGCTGTGTGCATAATGAACTGGAGGAGGTAGAGAAGGTATTGTGTTGGGCAAAGTTATTGTTATAAACACAGAACTTGGGAAAACTGAAGGAACAGATTCGGAAACTCTAGTATAGGTAGATTCAATGTGGCTCAGTAATCCAGTGGAAGGGAACGATGAGAAAGAGTGAGAAGATGAAGAGGAAAGAGTTTATAGCTTGGGGCCAGGAACATGGGGGTCATCTGTGGCATGAGGACAGCCTGCAGGAGCCTTTCGGGGAACGACTTGGGAGGTCCAGATGTAGTGTTGTCAGCAGGTAGAGAGTCATACAGATGGAAATGTACAGTAACCAGGAGAGAATTTAGGGCAGGAGAGAAGTGAGGACTGCCGCTCGGCCATCTCAGTGTAAGTAAAGCTGTGAAAGGATGCAGGATGCTAAGATGTGAGGCAAACAAGATAGGAGGGCTGAGAATACAACCCGAAGGAATGTCTCCATGTAGAGGGCAAGGGATATAGGGAGTAGATGAAGAGGGTGGGGAGGCCCTGAAGACACAGTCATGAAGCCACGGAGGGCTACACTAGAGAGAATCTAGGTGATGAGAATTGAAACATGGTGCCCGTGCTCTTAACACCAGTGCCTGACCGAATAGTGAGGGGACGTTTCACTGCGCATCTGCCCTCCCTCCTACGTCATCTCCCTTCATCTCTTTCTCATCAATGTCCTGGAGTATTTAGGATCATAGGTATAGAACTAAAAGAGTTTGAATCCTAATACTGCCACTTCCTAGCTGAGGCACCCTAGGCAAGCATCTTAAAGATGCTTAAAGAGGCACCCATTTGTCTTACTTTCTTCATGTGTGAAAAAGATCTAATAGTATTTCCCTCCTAAAATTGCTGTGAGGATTAGTTAAAAGTAGTTAGAATGGTGCCTGGCACATATTACATACCCAGTGAATCTCAATTGTTTTATCTTGTTTTTATAAGCCAAGTTATGCTCAGTTTCTATATACTTACCATTATATCGTGAGGCTTTCCCAATGTTACTGAATACTTTTACACACACTTTAATGGCTGCATGATTGAAGGTACCATACTAAGTTGCAGTTAGTGTGACTATACACCAGTCAGTCCTAAAGGAAATTGGTCCTGAATATTCATTGGAAGGACTGATGCTGAAGCTGAAACTCCAATACTTTGACCACCTGATTCAAAGAACTGACTCATTTGAAAAGACCCTGATGTTGGGAAAGATTGAGGCAGGAGCAGAAGGGGATGACAGAGGATGAGATGGTTGGATTGCATCACCACCTCGAGGGACATGAGTTTGAGTAAGCTCCGGGAGTTGGTGATGGATAGGGAATCCTGGCGTTCTGCAGTCCATGGGGTCGCAAAGAGTTGGATATGACTGAATGACTGGACTGAACTGAACTGATACCACAGTTTGCAAGGGAGAGCACTGGTTTATGCCTGTAGTAAATCAGTTTATCTCCATTCAGTATTTTTTTTTTTTAATATCCCCTTCACTTTCAAACATATCTGAGTTTGGCAGAGAAATGATATGGTCAGCCTGATTGAATGTGTGTGTTTGTGTGTGGGTGTGTAATTGCATATCTGTTCTTCCATTAGCTGGGAAAGCTGGGCTGTGCCTCATTCCTATTTGTGTCCCCAGCACCAAGCACAGTGGGTGGCATAGAAGCACAGTGGGCACTTGGGGCAGCAAGCGTAATGGGTATACCTAGAGAGGCATGGATCTGGAAAGCAAGAGGAACATGGGTGCCTTGAGACTAAAGAGGAATGAGGGTGAATGGAAATACAGGGAGTTCACGTTGGGGAGGAAAGGAAGCGAGCGTGTGTGGACAATAGCCTGGATCTCATTATCAGTTCAGAGGTGAAGGCCACCGGCAGAGAGAGGGGGAACTGGGTGAAATTAGTGGCCCAGTGCTTCAGTGTTTGGGAACATTGTTAGGAAATTCTGATAAGAGATAATGACCAATGCCAGTGAGAAGAGTTGCCAAATAGCGATGGCAATAGCTGCTTTTATGTAGTTATTGCTCAGTAAGTAGTGGTTAACAGAAAGGGTGAGAAAATGAACCAGCCTCCATTGTTTTGTGCTTTTGTCACTAATACTCAGGAACCTGAGGTTGCTGCTGCTGCTAAGTCACTTCAGTCGTGTCCGACTCTGTGCGACCCCATAGACGGCAGCCCACCAGGCTCCCCCGTCCCTGGGATTCTCCAGGCAAGAACACTGGAGTGGGTTGCCATGTCCTTCTCCAATGCATGAAAGTGAAAAGTGAAAGTGAAGTTGCTCATTCGTGTTCGACTCTTTGCGACCCCATGGACTGCAGCCTACCAGGCTCCTCCGTCCATGAGATTTTCCAGGCAAGAGTACTGGAGTGGGGTGCCAGTGCCTTCTCCGGAACCCGATGTTAGATAAGGACAAAACAGGGAGTTAGAATGTGAGTTAGGGTGAGAGAGAAAGGAACAAGAGACTGTGGGAAGCTGGGGGTGATGAGGATGAATGGTTCTTGAATGCAAAGGATTCCATCTTTGAAATGATAGACCACAGTGTCCAGGCAGGGCCAAAATAGGACTGGTGAACCAAAGGCATAGGGCAGTTATAAAGGCTGTAGTTCAAAATGAAAATGGAAAGCCAGTTTGGTAAGAGGAATAGAGGTGGAAAGATGGAAGTCATCCCAGAGGGTAATTTTGTTTATATAGACTAGAACTGTTCTGCATAAAGATAAGGTCCAAGGTGGGATGACCAGGTAGAGAACAGGTGAAGGCCAGTGACTTGGATGGAATCAGGAAACTGTGAGACTGATATTAGCAGGGTTATCAGCTTGGTAAAGATAAGGTTTCCAAGTATTTCGTGCTGGTGTACCCACTAGGCAGATAAACATGAAGTCTGCCCCATACTTCAGTTCTCCTTTGGTAAATTTAGGTATTATCTCTACTTTACACATGTGTGCATTACTATTTTCACTGCAGGTCCTATGTCAACTTAAGGGATAAAGACAGACACATGAGTGATTGCTTTCAACTCTCAAATGAACCTTTCCATATTTGATTTAAAAACTGAAGATTGTGTTGAGCACTGAATATGGAAGGAAAGTTGTAGACAAAGAATGTGAAGCCAGGAATAATATATAAGGGTGATTTTAAAATGTTTTATACGATGCCACATTTTATGCTTGCCTTTACCTTTTAGTTGTCATGTATACTACTTTCCATTATAATAAATAATTATGCCTATAATTTATTCACATCATGTGGTCTGCCCTTTACATAATTATATAGTATAATGAAACTATGTATCTTTTATGTATTCTTAGTTTAACTTTACTGCCTTATAAGAATATGGATGTATTTTGAAATGTGTTTTTAAACTTATTTATAATTTGCTCTCAGTATAATGTATAATATTTTTAGATTGCTCTCTACAATCTTAGATTAATCTTGTTTGCATTTAATGTGAATCAGATTGTTAGGTTAGGGTTAGCATCATACAAGAAGCATGAAGTTTCTAGTTGAATGTTCTGTGCATTATGCGTGCATGCTCAGTTGTGTCCGACTCTGTGACCCCAAGGACTGTACCCCACGAGGCTCCTCTGTCCATGGGATTATCCCAGCAAGAATACCTGAGTGGGTTGCCATTTCTTGCTCCAGGAGATATTCCTAACCCAGGGATTGAACCCATGTCTCCTGTGGCTTTTGCATTGGCAGGCGGATTCTTTACTGCTGAGCCACTTGGGAAGCCCTGTCTGTGCATCATCTAAGGGGTTAATTCTGTCCTGGGCAAATTGCTTTGTGGATACCCTGCCATCATTGAAACTGGTTAAGATTTATTAAAAACAAGTCCTGCCCTGCTGCCTTTCCCAGTGTGCATGTATGTGTACACACACACAAATATATATCTCATATATATTTTCCCTGAGTACTTAAGGGCTGATATTTTTGTAATAAGTACTTAAGGCCTGGTATTTTTCTACTCTGAGAAGCTCTTACAGCTGTAAAAATATACCAGTTCTCTCCATATCAATGTTCCCAGGCTTGTACCTTGTTTTCACTAGTTGAAGTTTCTCAACCATAATAAAACTGGGCAGTGCTCACGAGTTTGAATGCAGTGCAGGCAGGGAAGACAGTTTCAGGACCTTTAATCTTGTAAGTGTATATCCGTAACTACAAGTTTAGAAGTTTGCCACTTACTCATCCTGGGCCTATTCTAGGTGCATTTAATGTTTTTTGTTTTTTTTTTCCCCTGTATGTGTGTGGGACCCATTCATCAATTTCAGTTTTTCAAGAGAAAACTAAATTGTAGGCCATTTAAGATTTATTATAGCCTAGTTTCCAGCAAAACCTTTTCTCTCTATTTTTTTTTAACCTTGGGGTGTCTTTCTACTTGTTTGGTGCTCATGAGCCAGTTTACCAAATGCTGCATTGTTTGACTCACGATAGGATGATGTCATTGCTTCTGGGCTGGTTGGATGATGCTGAGAATCAGTAAACAAAACTCAGGGATGAAAACAGGTGACTTGAATTCTCCTCTAGGTCCTGCCCTGCCACAAATTTTCTACATACTCATGAACTGGTTACAGGTTGTTGTTGTTGATTTTTTCCTGTCTTAAAGGATTAGTTTTATTCATTGTTTTATTTTAAAAATATTTATTGAAGGATACCATCAAGAAAATCAAAAGACAACCCACAGGTTGGGAGAAAATATTTGCAAATCACATCTGATGAGACTTGTATCCAGAATATATAAGGAACACCTACACTCAATACTAAAAAACAAATACCCCAGTTAAAAATGGGCACAAAAGATGTGAATAGACACGTCTCCAATAAGCACATGAGAAGATGCTCAGCATCATTAGTCATTAGGGAAATGCAAATCAAAACCACAATGAGATACTAATTCACATCATACTCAATTGGACTGCTATAATCAGAAAGACAGATAATCACAAGTGTTGGCAAGGATATGGAAAAATTGGAACTCTCATATGCTATTGGTAGAAATGCAAAGTGTTGCAACCACTGTGGGAAGACAATCTAGCAGTTTCTTAAAAGGTTAAATGTATTAGTAGACGTACCATATGATCCAACAATTCCACCCCTAAGTATACATTCAGGGGAAATGAAACATTTGTTCACACAAAAACTTATAGACAAAAGTCTATGGCAGCATTATTCACTGGAGCCAGAAAAATGGAAACAACCCAAATGTCTATCAACTGATGAATGGACAAACAAAATATAGTGTTTCCTTACATGGAATATTCTGCAATAAAAATGAATGAAGTACTAATACAGCTTCCTTGTTGGCTCATTGGGTAAAGAATCCATCTGCAATATAGGAAACACAGGAGACACAGGTTCGATCCCTGGACCTGGAAGATCCCCTGTAGTTGGAAATGGCAACCCACTCCAGTATTCTTGCATGGGAAACCCCATGGACAGAGAATCCTGGTGGGCTGCAGTCCATGGATTAGCAAGGAGTCTGATATGACTGAGTGACTAAGAACGAATACAGCTACAACGTGGATGAACCTTGAAAACATTTTCGCTGGCTGAGTGAAAAGAGCCAGTCACAAAAGGCCATGCATGTAGGATTCTGTTTATACGAAATGTCCAGAGTAGACAAATCTACAGAGAAAGTAGATTAGTGGTCATCTAGGACTGGAGCAGCGAGGAATTGGTGGTGGTGGGGTACTACTAATGGGTTTGGGGTTTCTTTTGGGGTGATGAAAATGTTCTAAAATTGAATGTGGTGATTTTTATACAGCTATATAACTGTACTAAAAATCATTGAATAGTATACTTTGATGAATGTATGGTATTTGAATTTTATCCCAATAAAGCTGCTAAAAAATAGTTATTGAGTACCTGTTGTTTAACAGCCATTTTAATAGATCCAGTCCCACTATATCTGTCTTTAGTAAGATGTCTGCTCACATGGGAGATGGCAGTGGCACCCCACTCCAGTACTCTTGCCTGGGAAATCCCATGGATGGAGGAGCCTGGTGGGCTACAGTCCATGGGGTCGCAAAGAGTCAGACATGGCTGAGCAACTTCACTTTGACTTTTCACTTTCATGCATTGGAGAAGGAAATGGCAACCCACTCCAGGAATCCCAGGGATGGGGAAGCCTGGTGGGCTGCCGTCTATGGGGTCACACAGAGTCGGACATGACTGACGTGACTTAGCAGCAGCAGCTGCTCACATGGAGCTTATATTTAGTGGAAGGAGCCAACCTATGAGGCAGTTATGACATAAAATAATTTCAAATGATAAGTTGCTATTGGAAAGCAGAATACATTGGTAGAGTCTCAAGTGCCTGAGGATGGGAGGACTCCTTTAGATAGGCTAGTTAGGGAGCCTCATTAAGTAGGGAGCACTTGAGCAGAGATCTGAATAAGGAGCTGGCTATCTGGAGGTCTAGGGTGGGGTGAGGTCCACACAGAGGCGACAACAGTGCAAAGTCCCTAGAGGAACAGAAACCAGCTGGTGTAAATGAAGTCTAGTTACCAAGGATGAAGGGGTTGAGCTTGCGATTGAAGAGGATGGTCTTAAAGCTTAATTTTGATGATGCCATTTACCTGTTCAGAAGTCAACAGTAGCCCCCACTGACCTTCTGCATTTAAACAGATTCTTCGTCTGGGCTTTTAAAGGCTCCTATCTACTTTTCTCAAAATACTTTTCCCGTCCCTTTTTTTTTCCTTTGCTCTATCCCTTAACAAAGCCAAACTGGACTTCCCATTATTCCCCAGATCCTATACGCAATCCTTTCCTGTTTCTGTGCCAGTCTTTCCACCTGGAATATTCACCTGACTCCTTGCTCTTCTGGAAATTCTCTTCTTCAAGGTACACCTCAGATGTCACTTGCACAGTACCTCACTCTGGAAATACAGGTATAGGCATAGTCACTCTGATATTTCAGTTTGTTGACTCCAATTGTATTTTGCCCCAAATCCTAAGAGGCTGAGTGTAGTTAAGTTTTTCCTTCTTTTTTCTCCTTGTAAAAGGCTTAATTATTCTGTAGCACGTAACATGGTGTTGGCTGTATATAAATAATCATTAAATATTGATCAAATCCTAAAGTATATTATGAGCCAGTAATGTATATAAAATTAAATCTGAACGCTGGAGAAAAATGACAAAAAATTCTACTACCCAGTCAAAAGGGAAGGCTAACAGTGTATAGTAAATTCTATAGGGGAGTATTTAAAGGATATAAAGAAGACATCCAGGATTGATGAGTCATATGTGTGTGTGTATTCTAAAGTCCATGGATTCCTGGGAAATAGCCTAATCCTTATCTTTGGCTATTTCAGATCTTGGCATCGTCAACAGGGTTGTTCTTCCTGGCTTTAACTTCATGAGAATTCTTAGTGGGAGAGTCAGAGTACACAGTGAGACATCTTCCACCCCGAGAGCCAAGTCCCAGATCATCCTAGCGCTGGGATGGCTTTTCCAAGGATCCCAGGGAACCCTGAGGGCTCTACTGTCTGTGCTCATCTCTCTGGGGGTAACAGTGCAAGCTTTGTGTCTTTCGGACTGGGAGGAATAACAGCACAGAGGGACCCCCAGTGATGGAATTGGTCAGTAGTAAGAGGAGGTTTCAGATGGCAGGCAAATTTTAGTCTGTGTGGAATCGTGGGAGTAGCAAAAATAAGCAGATTTGGTGCATGTGACAGATCTTAAAACTCTGTATAATATAAGCCAGAGAGTCTTGTGATAGTCAGAGGCCCATGGCTGGCCTACCTGGATCAGCCGTGGCGGAGCTTACCTGGATGGGCCATTTTGAAAGGCTGAAGTTCTCAAGTTAAATCTGCATGAGAGGAGGAATTAAGGCTCCAGGACAAACAGACATAAATTAAGCCCTGCAGCCAGTCCTTAAGGAGTAGCTTCAGAAATATCCTTGGAGATAGGAAATAAACTCAGGACAAATAGAGAAACTATCCATTGGGAGTTAGCTCCACTTAATTATGAATGGAATGCTCTCTTAGTTGGGTGACATGGCCAGAAGCCAGTCTTTCAATCAAGATGGGTCTCCCCATCTGACCTTTTCACTTTGATCAGATCTAAGCCTCAAATAACCAGATAGAGGAAGGTGAGTTATATTTTCTGGGTCAGATGAAAGGGAGATGGGAAAGCTGAGTGTTCTTGTGCTGTATACGGTTCTGAAGCGAGCTGTTCCTTTCTCTCCATTGCGATGGATCTGCTGTGCATGTGTGCTAAGTCGCTTCAGTCCTGTCTGACTCTTTGTGACCTTTTGGACTGTAGCCTGCCAGGCTCCTCTGTCCATGGGATTCTTCAGGCAAGAATACTAGAGTGGGTTCCCATGCCCTCCTCCAGGGGATCTTCCTGACCCAGGGACCAAACCCATGTCTCTTATGTCTCTTGCATTGGGAGGTGGGGTCCCTACCAATAGTGCCACCTGAGAAGCCCCTGCTGTATGTTAGCCCCCTGTTACTTCTTGTGTGGACTATCGTACCAGTCCTGCCCTGTCCTTATGTCTTCCTATGCAAAACATGTCACGTAAGGCAGTTTAGTTTTTTCAGCAACCACTCTGGTCAAAGAGACTTCTTCTTTCTCCTCTGCTCTTGATCCCTCTTCCCACCTCCCCTTCCCCTTCCCACTCCCCTGCCCCGCACCCACCATCTATTCTAGATATCATTCAGCCTAAATCTTTTGCCGTTCTTTGTGCATGTACTGCCAGGCCCTGCCTTCCTTCCCCTGATCATGTGGCTCCCACTGCGTGGACAGCCTCATGTCCAGTTCTTACTTGTTCAGCAAAGCCCTTCTCAGATGTCATTTCCTCAGATGAGACTGCCTGTGGATAAAACTTTTTTTGTTTAAACTCTTATTGAACTTGTAAGCTTCTTTTTCCTGGCATTTGACGTTTTCAGTTTGTATTCCATTTATTTGTCTATCTTCTTTCCTTTAATAGATATTAATCCCCCTAAAGACAGGATTTTCTGTCTGGTTCATCTTTGTATCACATATGGTACCTAGAAGAGTGTGCTCTGCCATTCAGAGGGCCTCGGAAAAATATTCTGAAATGGAGAAATGGTTGTGAGTAAGTGAAGGTGAAAAGGAAACAGAAACCATAGCATCATTAGTACTGGCCCCTGAATATTTTTGGTTCTCCTCCTCGCCATGTGATAGGATTGTATTTCCGCATTTGGGGTATGAGTGTGCTCCTCTAACTTCTGTGGGGCAATGAAATGTGAGCAGAAGTGACACACACCCCCTCTTTAATTGTCAGTGCTCTCCATCTGCCCCACTGTGATCTGCAAGCTCCAGGTGCTGGGTGCTCCATTGGCCTGGGTCCTTGCGGGCCATGCTGAGCAGCGCTCCCAGCCAACGCACAATGGACATGTAACATGAGCTAGAAACACGCTTTTGTTGTTTTCAGTCACTGAGATTCATGGGTTCATTTGTTTCTGCTGGGGAACCTGGCCAGTTCCCACTAATACAAAAGTACAATAGTTTTCTCCTTAGCCTTGCACAGAGTATACGTGGAGATCTGTTATTGAAGAGGGAGAAAGATAATGTGATATTCTGGATAAGAACCCTGTGACTTAATAGGAAGACCTCAGGGATCTCAGGTATGCATTTTGCTCATTATGCAAGTGATAATTATATGTGTTAAAAAAATCAGAAACCAGATATTAGGTATTTCCAAATGTGTGTATAGGATTCTATTCCTTAGAGATTTGCATTTCTTGAAAGAAACCCTGAAGATCCCAGAGCTTAATTGCACCTCATTGCCTCTCTCCAGGCTTGCCAGCTGACTGGAGATTTGTTTCGTGAGTTCAGATATACATTCAAAAGACCAGGGAAAATTGAGGGTTATTTCCTTTTCCAAGGGGACAGAAACCATGTATTACAGTTTGTCTTATTTTTTTCCCATCAAATGAAGATAAATGTTAGCTTTGTACCTCAATTAATTGTTTAATAGCGAACCTGCTTTCTGCTTGCCAACTGTACTTGTTTGTTTGTGCCTTGGCTAAGGACCACACCATACTCTCAGATTATAACACCACTGCTACAGAATCCACTTAAATTTGCCACTGCATTCCATGGGCCATCGTGTCTTCATTGTTAGTGAACTGGCCTCCCAAACGTGTGGCTATACATGTTCTTACTGATTTCTGTGAGGTGGACATAGTGGAGAACATCTGAGATTTAAAATGTTATGACCTGAATTTCCAACTGTTGACATGAATCCAAAGCAGCAGATTTTTCTTCTTTGGCAAGACAGAATTGAAGCAACATGCAGTGATTTGGTTCGCCAATTTGTGAGCTGTTAAAAATCGGAATAACTTAGAATGAGGAGAGTAAGCGCTGCATAATGTGAAAAATATTCTAAAGGTCACATGGCTGTGCAGCCTTAGACAAGTTAAGCACCATGAAACTAGAACTATTTTGAATAAATTTGAAACTGCATGTGAATGAACATGTGGATATTTTTTTCACTGCTAAAATATTGTTACCAAAGAAGTCAAAATCTTATTTAGTTCACCCTAAATCTGAAAATCTGAAGAGACAAAGGTTCTAATGAACCCAAGGAGGCTCTGATTCTGCCTTTTAGTCCTGCAGCAATGGAGCCATTTCTGGACTTTTTTTTTTTTTCCCCACTGTGGCTTTTTTTTTTTTTTTTCCTTTGCTATCACTCTGTCCTTCAACATACACTGCAAATATCTTAAAATATTTACCCAATACTAAGTACACTACTGAACTCTGGAAATGCAGCAGAGCACAAAAATCTCTACCTTCTTTGAACTTACAAGGGTTTACAAGCTTGCTTCAAAATAAATCACCCAAAACCCCTATGGCTTAACATGATAGTCGTTAACTACTATGAGGCTGTGAGTCGACTGTTAGATTCTTCAGCCATCTGTTGGGTCAAGTAGGGCCTGGCTGGTCTGGGATGGCTTCACTCATGTTCCAGTGGTTGGTCCTGGCTGCTGGCTTAGATTATGGGGGTAACTGGCCATGGATCTCTCATCTTCCAGCAAGCTGGTTGGGCTTCTTCCCATAGTGACAAGAAGGTATCTTAGCGGCCAGAGAGAAATCCTCAATGTGCAAGCTCTTCTCAAATTTTTGCTTGTGTCCCATATATAAACCTAGACAGTGTATTAAAAGCCAGAGACATTACTTTGCCAACGAAGGATCATCTAGTTAGAGCTGTGGTTTTTTCAGTACTCATGTATGGATATGAGAGTTGGACCATAAAGAAGGCTGAATGCTAAAGAACTTATGCTTTTGAGCTGTGGTGTTGGAGAAGACTTGAGAGTCCCTTGGACTTCAAGGAGATCAAACCAGTCAATCTTAAAGGAAATCAATCCTGAATATTCATTGGAAGGACTGATGCGGAAGCTCCAATACTTTGGCCACCTGTTGGGAAGAGATGCTGCTGCTAAGTCGCTTCAGTTGTGTCTGACTGTGCGACCCTATAGATGGCAGCCCACCAGGCTCTGGGATTCTCCAAGTAAGAATACTGGAGTGGGTTGCCATTTCCTTCTCCAATGTGTGCATGCATGCTGAGTCACTTCAGTTGTGTCCAACTCTGTGCGACCCTATGTACAGCAGCCCACCAGGCTCCTCTGACCACGGGATCTCTAGGCAAGAATACTGGAGTGGGTTGCCAGTGGGAAGAGATGACTCATTAGCAAAGACCCTGATACTGGATCTTTGCACTGGTCATAGCAAACACCCACTTCCAACAACACAAGAGAAGATTCTACACACGGACATCACCAGATGGTCAACACCAAAATATATTCTTTGCAATTATATTCTTTGCAGCCAAAGATGGAGAAGCTCTATACAGTCAGCAAAAACAAGACTGGGACCTGACTATGGCTCAGATCATTAACTCCTTATTGCCAAGTTCAAACTGAAATTGAAGAAAGTAGGGAAAACCACTAGACCATTCAGGTATGACCTAAATCAAATCCCTTACAGTTATACAGTGGAAGAGAGAAATAGATTTAAGGGACTAGATCTGATAGAGAGAGTGCCTGATGAACCACAGACAGAGGTTTGTGACACTGTACAGGAGATAGGAATCAAGACCATCCCCAAGAAAAAGAAATGCAAAAAAGCAAAATGGCTGTCTAGGGAGGCCTTACAAATAGCTGTGAAAAGAAGAGAAATGAAAAGCAAAGGAGAAAAGGAAAGATATAAGCATCTGAATGCAGAGTTCCAAAGAACAGCAAGAAGAGATAAGAAAGCCTTCCTCAGTGATCAGTGCAAAGAAATAGAGGAAAACAATAGAATGGGAAAGACGAGATCTCTTCAAGAAAATTAGAGATATGAAGGGAACATTTCATGCAAAGATGGGTTCAATAAAGGACAGAAATGGTATGGACCTAACAGAAGCAGAAGATATTAAGAAGAGGTGGCAAGAACACACAGAAGAACTGTACAAAAAAGATCTTCACGACCCAGATAATCACAATGATGTGATCACTCACCTAGAGCCAGACATCATGGAATATAAAGTAAAGTGGGCCTTTGAAAGTACCACTACAAACAAAGCTACTGGAGGTGATGGAATTCCAGTTGAGCTATTTCAAATCCAGAAAGATGATGCTGTGAAAGTGCTGCACTCAATATGCCAGCAAATTTGGAAAACTCAGCAGTGGCCACAGGACTGGAAAAGGTCAGTTTTCATTCCAAACCCAAAGAAAGGCAATGCCAAAGAATGCTCAGACTACCGTACAATTGCACTCATCTCACACGCTAGTAAAGTAATGCTCAAAATTCTCCAAGCCAGGCTTCAACAATACATGAATAGTGAACTTCCAAATGTTCAAGCTGATTTTAGAAAAGGCAGAGGAACCAGAGATCAAATTGCCAACATCCACTGGATCATGGAAAAAGCAGGAGAGTTCCAGAAAAACGTCTGTTTCTGCTTTATTGACTACGCCGGAAGTCTTTGACTGTGTGGATCACAATAGATTGTGGAAAATTCTGAAAAAGATGGGAATACCAGGCCACCTGACCTGCCTCTTGAGAAATCTGTATGCAGGTCAGGAAGCAACAGTTAGAACTGGACATGGAACAACAGACTGGTTCCAAATAGGAAAAGGAGTATCAGGGCTCTATATTGTCACCCTGCTTATTTAACTTGTATGCAGAGTACATCATGAGAAACACTGGGCTGGATGAAGCACAAGCTGGAAACAAGATTGCCAGGAGAAATATCAATCAGATATGCAGATGACACCACCCTTATGGCAGAAAGCAAAGAAGAACTAAAGAGCCTCTTGATGAAAGTGAAAGAGGAGAGTGAAAAAGTTGGCTTAAAACTCAACATTCAGAAAACTAAGATCATGGCATCCAGTCCCATCATTTTGTGACAAATAGATGAGGAAACAGTGGAAACAGTGTCAGACTTTTATTTTTTTGCAGTCAAGAATCACTGCAGATGGTGATTGCAGCCATGAAATTAAAAGACACTTACTCCTTGGAAGGAAAGTTATGACCAGCCTAGACAGCATATTAAAAAGCAGAGACATTACTTTGCCAGCCAAGGTCTGTCTAGTCAAGGCTATGGTTTTTCCAGTAGTCATATATGGATGTGAGAGTTGGAATATAAAGAAGGCTGAGCATCAATGAATTGATGCTTTTGGACTGTGGTGTTGGAGAAGACTCTTGAGAGTCCCTTGAACTGCAAGGAGATCCAACCAGTCCATCCTAA
>NW_011494784.1:3147340-3150959 GCF_000754665.1 Bison bison bison
CTGTTGAAGATGACAGCTCCAATACTTTGGCCACCTGATGTGAAGAACTGACTCATTAGAAAAGACCCTGATGCTGGGAAAGACTGAAGGTGGGAGGAGAAGGGCTCGACAGAGGATGAGATGGTTGTATGACATCACTGACTCAATGGACATGAGTTTGGGTGAACTCCAGGAGTTGGTGATGGACAGGGAGGCCTGGAATGCTGCAGTCCATGGGGTCACAAAGAGTCAGACACAACTGAGCAACTGAACTGAACTGGTACTGGGGAAGATTGAAAGCAGGACGTGAAGGGGATGAGAGGAGATGGTTGGATGGCATCACTGACTCAATGGACATGAGTTTGAACAAGCTCTGCTAGATAGTGAAGGACAGGGAAGCCTGGTGTGCTGCAGTCCATGGGGTATCAAAGAGTCAGACAAGACTGAGTGACTGAGCAACAATAAAGTATATGAACATCTCCTAAGTCAAAGCAAGTCACATGACCAAGCCCAGCTTCAAGAGGCAGTGACGTAAACTTCACAGCTCCATAAGAAGAGAGGCAAAGAGTTTGTGGTCTATTTTGCAGTCTATCACAGGGAGACTGTTAATAAATAATTGAATGATGAACCAGAAGTGTGTCGACTGGTGGTAGATGCAGTGGATAGAAAGCAGGGAAGGGGAAATGTCTGGAACAGTTTTTCAGTTGTAAACAGGACGACTGGAGAAGGTTTCATGGAGGAGGTGACATGGGTAAAGATCTGAAGAAGGTGAGCTAAAGAAATGGACCTTCCAGAAATGTTGAGGAGACACATTCTAGTAGCGGAAGCAGCCAGTGTTGAGGCCCTGAACAGGAGAGAGCTTGATAGAATGGAGCAATGGTAAGATGTTAAGGGAACAAGTCAGGTAACAGAGGGGCTGGAGAGGCAGTGGGGATGGGAAAGAGAGGTGAGGGAGATTCTGTAGATCAGTGTTTCTCACATTTAAAAGAATATTTGAAGTACATTTGATTTATGGTGTTTCAGGTGTACATCAAAGTGATTCAGTTATACATATGTATATTCTTTTTCAGATTCTTTTCACTGTAGGTTTTTACGAGGTATTGAATATACAGTTATCTGTGCTATGTAACAGTAGGACCTTGTTTATTTTATGACTTCTCACATTTTAATATGCACAGAGTCACTTGGGGAACTTTGTCAAAATGGAGATTCTGATTAGGTCAATGGGGCCAAAGTTTCTGTGGTTCTAACAAGCTCTCCAGCGACACCACTGCTACTGGTGCTGGGACCACACTTTGGCACAAGCCTTAGGTCTCTGTAGGCCATGCCCAGTAAGGACTGGACTTTCTCTGAGGGAAGAGGAAGGCCATTTGATAGTTTTGAGCAGAGGTGTGACCTGGTCTCTGTTACGTGCTGATTTATTAATTGTTTAGAATGTTGACATCCACAAAGTACAGGAGGAGGAAACATCGTGCCATCTGATGTGGAGTGGAACTTGGTCTGGATTTAGCCTGCTGAGACTTCAGTCATCTGAGTGGCCTTTCCTCTACAGGGCTGTTTTCTTCTTTGTTGGTGAACATGAAAGAGACCTGTCTCTGAACATCCTCTCCCCAACCCCACTCCCATATGGGATTTGCTCTAGAGTAAACTGGCTCCATCTCCTTGCAGTCACCCAAGTCTTGGTTAATAGAGCTGGGCTGGACTCAGCCTTTTTCTTTCCCCCAGCTTCAGGGACCCTGACTAAGTGGCTGTCAGCCCCTGGCTCACATTCCAGCCACCTGGGAGCCTTTAACGATAACTTCAGTGCTTCTGATGAACGGACCTTGAGTGGGGTGTGGGCATCAGTCGTCTTAAATGTGCAGCCGGGGTTGACAGCCACCACTGTGCTCAGTTCTTCCTCAGCACCTGATGGCCTGGCTGTGTCCCCAGCGCTCAGAGCTTCTCTCTCCCCGAGGAGGCCACCTGTCCTCTACTCTGGTCTCAGCCTTCTCTCTTTTCATTACCATCAAAACACTGGGATTATTAGCTTGTTTTCAACTCTGTTGCACTTTGACAATTTCAGCCTCAGTAGTCAAGTTTTGCTAAATTACAATCTGTTTGCTTTTGGAGTGGGGTGGGGGTCATCTTTGGATAGCTACACGTATATAAATATTTGTTGATGTTGAGGTTCACAGATTTCTGCTTTTTGTGTGCAATTTCTGTTTAAAGGCCCTGGCCACATAATAAATTGTTAAGTGAACTCCAGGATCTTTACCCAGTGGATGGAATACCAGGAGCATGGGCTGAAAATCATTTGGCTCCTGGTTTCATGTTTATGAAATATCGCCCAAGTTGCTTATAGATGTAGTTTCATACCCTGAATACAATGTCTGCTTACTTTCATCTCATGTCTCATTACTACATTTCACAATTTATAATAAGAACACTAGAAATGAATATACATTGTGCATTCTGAAACACTGGTGGACAGCAGATATATTTTTGTATTACACATAAGCACTTAAATAAATATGCTGCTTACTTAAACATTTCTTTATTTTACAATCCACCAGGCAGTGCAAAATATAGAAGGGGCCTGGAGTCTGTCTCAACCTTTGAGAAGTCCTTCTGAAAAAATTCCTTAGGAAAGTGCTTTTATCTTTTTCCTTTTCATCTAGTCTGTAAGTATATAGGTCTTATTTGAAGGTCTTATTCTTTAATGCCTTTTTGTTTTCTAATCAGAGTAGGAAGTAAAGAAAAATGAAAGGCCAGTGCAAAATATTATCTGAAACGTGTGTCACAAATTTGCTGTATCATCATCTACCCGAAATGACTTGTCTGTGCGTTATTAACTTGTAACAGATTTACACTAATTATTAACTCAACCAGATGGGTTTACTCAAGTGTTATCATAAAGGGCTTTGTGATGTGAGAGTATGATCAAGTTCCATAACATTTATTGCTTTGAGTTTTGCTGGATCCAGCATTCCATTAAGGCACCACCTTGTGCATTATCACATCAGATTTGGCTATTCCTTATTGGAAAGAAAGGGTGTGGGGGGGGTGTTTTAATTAATGGTAATTTGTCTTGAAAGACAAATGCCACTTTCAACAATCTGTGGCTTTGGAAGATTCCTAATAATGTCTCCTAAAATGTAAATGCCCCATTAGGTAGCAAGACTCATCGGGTTTCAGAGTTGCTAGCAATTGTGTCACCTAGATCTTCGTTATAAAGATGAAGAAATCTGAGGCCTCAAGAGAAGAGGTATAGTTAGAGCAATGAATGGGCATTTAGCAGACCTGAGTTATAGTATCTTTAAGCTCTGATTTTAAAAGTGTCTCCTGAGAACTGTCTTATTAATAATAGAGAGAAGTTTTTCTGGCCATCTTAATCCTTTATAGGAAGGACATATATTTCTTTAATAAGTATTGCTAATAATTTTTGTATTTATCAAGACCTATGTTACTTTAGGAGATCTGTGAGTGGGGAAAATTTATCAAAGGCATTTGCATGGATAGGTTTGTAGTGTATGAAAAAGTATCTCTATTTTGGAGGCAATATTCTTTTCCCTATTTCTGTGAAAAATCTCACATCTATACCTTTTGTTGTTGAACTACCTTGAAAAGAAATGTTAGTGTTTTTTTTTTTTTTTTTCCCTTT
>NW_011494784.1:3151059-3163402 GCF_000754665.1 Bison bison bison
CAATATTCTTTTCCCTATTTCTGTGAAAAATCTCACATCTATACCTTTTGTTGTTGAACTACCTTGAAAAGAAATGTTGTTTTTTTTTTTTTTTTTTCCCTGATTTTGGTACATCGAAAGGTCGTTTTTATGGCGGTGGCTGTTTAGTAATGAGGTAAATGATTGATCTAATGGCTGAAGCATGAACACCTTGCTTGATCTCTTGAACCAGAGAGCTGTTTTCTGGGGAAGGTCACAAGGCCCATTTTGGGAAAGGAAGGAGTAGTGGTCACTTTTACAAATAGGAATATGACCATGTTATCATGGGGGTGCTTGTTCCCATGACTGTAACCTGAACTCTGTTTTCCTTGGATTTGTTAATCTGTATGATGAGGGGTAAATTGTTGTAGCCATTACATTGAGCACATACACATTCCCTTTAAGGGTCTATGGAAGTTAGGCAGTAACTAAAATAACAAAATAGAGACATTTCAGCATATCACTGTAAGAATTCAAATTAATATGATACATTTGAGATATGGGAGTAAATGCTTGTGACTGTCCAAACCATTCTCCGCCCTGGTCTTTATCACTTTAGTTTATTGCAGCTTTAAACCTATTTCACAATTTAGCTACAAAAGGTTGGCATGTTTGAACTAAGAGGGAGGAAAACTTGTGAAGCCCTGTTTTTCTGCTAAATTGCCTGCCTCTATCTAAGTGATGCAAACATCGCAATCAGGCAATATCCAGTGTTTGGAGTATTAAAATAATTCATTGGTTAATTTTTAGTCTTGTGAACACCTCACAAAATTAATATATATTAAATTCCCTTCCTTTTTTTTTTTTTTAATCCAGATATGAGGTATTTGTCCAGGTAACTCTGTGTCTTCAGTTACTGCAAAAAACTGTAAACATGGCAATGATTCTTTTGGTAAAACACTGTATTGGGTTTATCTTTTATGTCAACAGTAAATACTTAGGACTGACAGAAGGGAAATACTTACCTCCCAAGAACATTTCTTAAACATCACTTTTGACTTTCTATTTTATAGATACAAACATTTACTTGGTAGGCATAATGGTCTTTTAAACCCTCATTTTGGGTTTATTTCACATGTATTTAAAATCAAACAAGCTGCTGAGATAAAGGTCAATGGACTTTTTATGTTAAGAAAAAAAAATTAAAACTTCAGCTGGCTCAGGAATTGCTGAGATAAAGATATTAATCCTACAGTTAATCAGGTAGGAGTTGAAGCTTTAAAAATAATTGAAAATAGGGCTCCAAGCACAGATTATGATTTTTTTTTAAAGTCTATTTAGGATTTATATTGAATAGTGAAACTACCCCTGAGCTTAGTGTCAGAAAAATCTTGTTTCTGTTACCACTCATAGTATACAGTTGGGTAAATTGCTGGATTTAGCTGGGCTTCAGTTTTATTCTTTGGAAAACTGGGGTAATAATTCTTCACTTATTTCACAGTACTCATTCATTTATTCATTTTATAAATGCTTAATGGGCAACCACTCTGTGCCAGGTGCAGCCAATGGAGCAATATTTAAAAACAGTAAGAAAACAGTTTGATCAGATAGAGAGTAACTGAAGAAGATTAGAGAACACTTTCCGAGGAAGTGATATTTGAGTTAAGATGTACAAGATGAGAAGGAATTAGGCAATCGGAAATTGGAAAAAGGGAATGCTAATTCAAATGGGACCACAACTGCAAAGGTCCTGAGAAAGGTGGCCAGTGGGGTTGGCGCATAGTGAATGAAAGGGAAAAGTGTTACAAGATGACGATAGAAAGATACGTAGGAGCCAGATCTGGTAAGCCAGATCTCCTTGTGGGCCAGATTACCAATTTTTAATTTTATTATAAAAGTAACAGGAAGTAGTTGGCTAGTTTTACAAAGGAGCATGGTATTATCTTAATTACTCATGTAGAACAATGTAAAGATGGAAATTAATATTGCCATTTTCTGGGATAAAACAAGACAAAAACCTGATGAATCATTAATCCTGTTTACAAAAGTGCAGAATTCTTAAATTGGGCAATGGTGCTAAAACATGTAGATCATCCAAAACCCTGGCATTTAAAAAAAATTATATTGGAATATAGCTGATTAATAATGTCGTGATAGTTTCAGGTGAAGAGCGAAGGGATTTAGCCATACATACATGCATATCCATTCTTCCCCAGACTCCCCTCCCATCCAAGCTACCACATAACATTGAGCAGAGTTCCCTGTGGTATACAATAGGTCCTTGTTGGTTATCCATTTTAAATATAGCAGTGTGTACATATCAATCCCAAACTCCCTAACTATCTCTTTCTCCCATTCTTCCCTCGTGGCAACCATAAGTTTGTTCTCTAAGTCTGTGAACACTGGTATTTCTTGCAAGTATTTTGGGCCAAGTTTATGCATGGATATGAGGGGCAACAGATCTACCTTGTTGGTATTTTGCTTAGACTGATGTTTAGATGTTGTTGCCTCTGAGTATTATCCACAGGAGCTTCCCTGGTGGCTCAGATGGTAAAGAATCTTCCTGTAATACAGGAGTCCTGGATTTGATCCCTGGGTTGGGAAGATCCCCTGGAGAAGGGAATTTATCCACAGAACTAGGTGTCACCTGGGAACTGGCATTGGATTAAACACGTGCCCCCCATGATTGAAAGAGTAGGTATTCCATTTGTGCTCAATCATGAAGTCCTAGCCCTTGGATATCATAGACTGATAGTGTCAATAAAGAAGGACTCCAGAGGAGATATTGATAATGCAAATAAAGCCTTGTATATCTGATGGTATAATTATGATGATATATGGGCCTACTTTATACATCTTCTCAGTGCTTGATAAACTCTCAGATGGATGAAAATAACATTTTTCTACTAAGACATCTGTTGAAATATCAAAACAGTTTACTTGAAAAGAGGAAGAAAAACATGTTCTGATCTTTACGGCTTGAGATAGTTATTGAAAATTTAGAAATCATTATTGATCCTCTACACAGAAAGCAGAAACTAAGAAGATATAGTCCACATTAAGTAGAATATGGCAAGACCTAATGGTTATTGTGAGACAACTTTTAATTTTTAATAGTTTCAATTATTAGTACATATATCACTTGTGAAGTTTTAGTTCTGAAACTTTATTCACTTGGTTATGGAATGAACTGATCCATCACAGATAACTATACCTCTCTTAGTACTATGAACATTATTAATGTTTTTAATTATCTCCTAGAATTGAGTTTGCATAAAATTCTACTTGAAATCCAATTTTATTTTAAATATAGATTGGGCTCGTAGCATTTTAAAAGGGCAAAGCCTATAATTAAAACCCTAAAACTATATAGATTGTATGGGAATATGGTGGGGGTAGGTTTGTACTTCACCTTGGCTGCACAGGTGAAGATAGCAACATACTCACGTCATTTTCTGGATGTTTTTTTCATCAGTCATTCATGATGGCCGTGTCCTCACTTCTTGAACTTAGAGTTGGCCAAGAGGGAAATGACGAGATTCCGATTCAGGTTGGGGCTGGGCACGGGAGTGTGCACTTCTGCTAAGCTCCTGGGAGCTGTCAATACTGCTGGTCTGATGCCTCTAATCCTGGGGCCATACTTTGAGAACCACCAATTTATAGATTTTTGCTTATTTTCAAGGCAGTTATGTTAGATGTCGTTAACAATATTTAGGAGACCGAGACATTTATGCTTTTTCATTTTTGTTTCAAAGTCACCAGCCATATTTTCATAGTTTACAGTAGCTTCATGTGACCCCATTTTTTAGCATAATCATGTATTTTGTTGTGACTCAGGTGGTCGTGTTCATGGAAAATAGTCCTTTACTAAGAGATGTTGCAAGACCTCATTCTTTTGATGAAAAGAAAGCTTTACATATTGTGAATGGTTCTCAGGGTTTCTGTTTGTACTGTGTAATTCCAAATGTTGAAGTGGTTGCTATGGCTTTAGGGAAGCTCTTTAATTGAATAAAGCCAATTTGGTAATATATTTTAATCCAAACAACTCCTTAACTTTTTGCTTTTCCATTTACATCACCTTTCCAACTAATTCACTTTTATTCCCAGACCTTTCCCTATACACATTTTTGGGGATCAGGTTTATTTGAGGTATTATTTGCATATATTAAAAATCTCTGTATAGTTCTGTAGGTTTTGACAAATGCATATAGTCATGTGACCACCTTCAAAATAAAGGTACAGAACAATTCTGTCACCTGAAAAGAACTCTCTAGTGCTCCTTTGTAATCAGCCTCTTGCTGCTGCTGTGCTTAGTTGCTCAGTTCTATCAGACTCTTTGCAACCACATGGACTGCAGTCCACCAGGCTCCTCTGTCCATGGGGATTCTCCAGTCAAGAATACTGGAGTGGGTTGCCATGCCCTCCAGGGGATCTCCCCAACCCAGGGATCAAACCCAGGTCTCATGCATTGCAGGCGGATTCTTTACCATCTGAGCCACCAGGGAAGCCCAAGAATACTGGAGTGGGTATCCTGTCCCTTCTCCAGGGGATCCTTCTCCTGATCCAGGAATCGAACCAAAGTTTCCTGCATTGCAGACAGATTCTTTACCAGCTGAGCTACCAGGGAAGCCAATCAGTCTCTTGCTGCACCCCAATTCTTGGCAACCACTAATGTATTTTCTGGTCGATATTACCTCTTCCACAATGTCATATTAGTGGAATATGCATTTTTATACGACATTTTGAACCTAGTTTCTTTGCCTTGTTACAATGCATGTGAGATTCATTCCTAATTAATTAATGAGTAAACGCATTCCTTTTAATCATTGAGTGGTATTCCATTGTGGGTACACCAGTTTGTGTATTCATTCACCAGTTGTAGGACAAAGGGTTGTTTCCAGTTGGTGATTATGAGTAAAGCTGCTGTAAATACTCATGTACAAGTTTTTGTATGAACGTAAGTTCTTATTTTTCTTGGAGAACATATTTAGGAGGGGGATTTTGGGGTCATATCATACATGAATATTTATTTTTATAGGAAACTGCCAAACAATTTTCCAAATATTCCCAACGCTATGTGACCTTCCATTTACCTGCATCCTCACCATCATTTGGTTTTGCTGTTTTTCTTTTATTTAATCCATTCTAATAGGGCGTCCCTTATAGCTCAGTTGGGAAAGAATCTGCCTGCAATTCAGGAGATCCAGGTTTGATTCCTGAGTCAGGAAGATCTCCTGGAGAAGGAAACGGCAACACACTCCAGTATTCTTGCCTGGAGAATCTTATGGACAGAGAAGCCTGGCGGGCTGTAATCCATGGGGTCAAAAGAGTCGGACACGACTTAGTGATTAAACCACCACCACCAATAGGTACACATCTGTGACATCTTTAATACAAATGGCCAATAGCTGTGTCCAGTGGCAGAGCTTCAGGAGCTATAAAAATGGGACCCAACCTCACATCTGCTTAGATGGAGAACTGAACACCTGACTGGACACCTCTCCCACCTCTCATACACACAGATGCTATTGCTTATTCCCTGCTCTGGGTTCTGTGTTTAAGGTCACTTTCCTGCAAGTGTTAACACGGCCAGTCTCCAGGAAGGACCAAGATAGGGACAAAAGAACAGGGCATCTCTGAACAGCCATTAGAAAGAGACAGAGCTTCTCCTCCTAAGGTTTTTTAACTGAGGGTGATGAGACCATCAACTGTCTTAAGCACACATTGTTTCTGTCATGTGTTCTTAATGCTCACAGCTTTTCCCTCAGAGTCTTCCCTTTTACGAATAAACTGTGTCATTTAAAATTCTGTAGAGCTCAACATAGCTTCTGTTTACCAGTATGATAAAATATAGGAAATTCTGAATCTGGTTATACTAAATACATTTTTCTAAAAATATTTTTTTGGGGGAAGATGGCTTTTGAAATAATTAAAAGGATGAATAAAAGAACAAAACATACCAGTTACATTAGTGCTGAAATCAAATTGATTAGATACTTTCTCATTTAAACTTACTTTAATGAATTAGATAGGAATAATTGAGCAAGGATGATAGAATTCAGAGTAAATTGTCCTATTTCTGCAGAATTAGATGAATAGATTAGAACAGTGGTTGTTCACCTGTAGAATCATTTAGAATGCTTTTTCAAAGAAAATACTCATGCCCTGGCTTTAACTCATATCCTTACATCAGAATCTCTGGGCTGAATGTAGAGGGAAACTAATATTTAGTATTTTTTTTTAGCCTCCATATAATTCTAATGTATAGCAGGGGTTGAGAGTCATTGAATATAAAGAGAAAATTTAGTGTTCCTGATGTAATTCTAGAAATGTGGCCACCTATCAGAATGTGTTTGTTTCCACGTAGTATGTGGAAATGCTTTCAAGTTGCAAAGGTAATCAGTAATGAAAAGAATAATGTAGGCTGTGTGTGCTCTTTCTCTCTCAGCCTCTCTTGGACTCTCTACTTTGTGTGTGTGTGTGTGTGTTTATTTGTGTGATATGTGTATTACAAGCAGGTGGAATAGATTAAATATTAAACAATAATTTCTTGTAGTTTCTCCAGAAATTACTTACATATGGGTTTTTAAAAACTTTTTAAAAGAATAGCTAACTATAAACAGCAGTCATAAATGTTTTTATCTGAGGAATATAGTATGGTTCCTCAGTAATAATGTAATATATTACATTAAGGGCATAATTATTCATTTTGGAAAAAAATGGATAGAAGAAAGTAAAAGCCTAACACTATTTACGGTTCATTCTTACATAACTGTTACAAACATATTATACATTGAATGTGAAATCCCATTCTTTTGTGTAATAGACTAATATAAAAAATTATTTCAGTGCTCTTGGGAGAAATATTCTGATTCAATAGAGAAGATGTAAATTTCCAACTTGCAATTGACGCAATGCGGTTGTCTGAGTCAGGTCAGAATGTTACCTGCATCTTAACAGGGTCTTTGTTTTGTTCACTCTGTCTTCAGTATCTTTGGATCAGTGCTTGACCTAGAGTGTGTTCTCAGTAAAGAACCAGATGTTTAGGCATGCTGTGAATATATAGAGCAAAATATAGAAAATGACATTCTATATTCAACAGAAATGTAAATTTCTATCATTTACATTTAAGAAGTTAAAATATAGACTGGAGGAGAACCAAATAAAAAGGGCATCTGAGGATTTTTTAGTTGGCCAAGTGCATTCTGCTAAAAATATTTCAACTCTAAGCTACTTCTAGTAGCAGGACATCACCCAGGGAGGTCACAGGATCATGATTCCATTCTGGCTCCACCATACCTAGAATTGAGACGTGTTATGTTCTGGGCTCCAAGTTTTCTGGGGAGGCATAGCAGATGTTGGCATGTCTAGGGGAAGCAACTTTGCGACGGCTTGTCTCATGAGGGAAGAAATGGAAAAACTCAGATGTTCAGCCAAGAACAAGGAAGACCCAGTCGGGACGTGTTGGTTGTCTGGCACACGCAAGAAGGATGACCCTATGGGTTGCCATCACAAGCTAGAACCAGGAGTGAGGAGTGATTTAGACTGATTATCTGGAATAACTTTGTAACAAATGTGCTGCCCCAGAAAATGCAGTGCTCTGTGTATAAAGGTTGAAGAATAGATTCCTGCAGTCAGTGGAGGAAAGGCAGATCAAAATTCTGTATAAGTCTTTTCCAACTCTGTTACTCTCTGATTTGTTTTGAGGCAGATCTCCTGTCCTGTGTGAATAGTGGGGTAGATTGTAGTTTTCTCACTTGAACCTGGGAAAATCTGGTGCTTACAGTATATTCTCTGTCTTACATTTCCCTGGTGAAATTGTCATACCTGTTTCTTGCTTGCTTGGTATTTGTAGTCAAGATGTTTTTGATCACCCACTTTTATGATGAACTATAGGGATATAGATTCTGCTATGCTGAGCTGATCAGATAGCTTTAGAATAAAATAATGAGGCCTCATCTTGGTGAGGGCAAAAGGGTAGGATGAGGAGTGGATATTTGAGTGTGCACATTGAATCCAATATGGTGATAGAAAAAACCCTTTGAATAAATTTTAAATAAAAAGCAAAGTGCTGTGACTAGAAAAAGCTTAGATTTTTTGAGATCAGACTCAGACATTTTCTCACTTGGGCTGTTTTCTTCTCCATAAAATTAGAATAATTCTCCTTCTTTTGCAGGGCTATTGGAAAGATTGGGTATTATGTAGGAAAGCATCAGCAAGTGGTGGCTATTGTTGTTAGTAGTATTAATTACATAATGGCTTTGAACAAACAAGTGACTTACTCCTCTTTTGCTGGCCAAGTTGCTTTATCTTACTTTTCAGTTTGCTTGAAGATTAAGCAAGAGAGTGCTAACAGAGGTGCTGAGCAGAGTACAGGGCTGATACTCATCACTCTCTGGCTTCCCTGGTGGCTCAGATGGTAAAGCATCTGTCTGCAATGCAGGAGACCGGCATTCGATCCCTGGGTCGGGAAGATCTCCTTGAGAAGGAAATGGCAACCCACTCCAGTACTCTTCCCTGGAAAATTCCATGGACAGATGAGCCTGGTAGGCTATAGTCCATGGGGTTGCAAAGAGTCGGACATGGCTAAGTGACTTCACTTTCATAGCTACATAGAAATTGATAACTGAATACCCAGAGTCCTGAAAATTATGAAAAATAAACAAACTCCAAATACAAATAGTCTAGTTTCATTTTCTTTGCTTCTCATGCATGTCTACTGAGATACTAGTTATATATTGTATTAGTTTCTTATTGCTGCTGTATGTAACAAATGATCACAAACTTAATGGCTTAAAACAACATAAAATTATTACCTTTCAGTTCTTAAGGTCAGAGGTCCTAACCTAAAATGAGGATGTCATCAGAGTTGTCTTCCTTCTGGAGATTCTAGACAAGATGAGATTCTAGACTCATCTCCTTGTCTTTTCCTTCTAGAGGCCACTTGAATTCCTTGACTCATCTGTCACCCCTTCCTTCATCATCAGAGCCAGCAACATAGCATCTTCAAATCTCTAGGTCTCTCTCTTTGACCTCTTTTTCTTTCTCCCTGTCTCCCCATCTCTGATCTCTGTTTCCATCTCTCTCTCTCTGACCTGTGCTTCTGCCATAACCTCTCTGATTTTGCTACCTCCTTCTTATAAGAACCCTTGTGATCTCATTGGGCCTACCCAGATAATCCAGGATAATCTCCCCATCTCAAAACTCTTAATCACAGCTGCATTGTCCTTTTTCCCATAGAGGGTGACATAGCCACCGGTTCTGAGGATTAGGATATGAACATTTTTAGGGCACCATAATTGAGCCTGTCACATGTATGCATGTTTTAGAAAGTTTCTCTAAAATCATAGAGGTAATAGATTTTCACTTGAGTATCCTGATTTTTAAAAAATGATTGTAATGCTTTTGCTCTGATTTCATGTATTCTAATACAGTTGGTTCTCTGAAGATCTGAGTGATTGACTTGAAACTTCAAGTCTAAATAAGACATTTTTCATATCATTTTGTGGCACTTCATGGCCCAGTGAAATAGCATCCAAGGTGCTTGGTACCAGGTATTATACTAATTTAACTTAGAATGCCCCTTGAACTTCAAGGTGAAGGTGTGCCTTAAAGATACTTTCTCATCTACATGAAGACACTGTTGTAAGTGTCTTGGGGTCAGTGGTAGAATAGGAAATAGAGACCAGGCTTCCTGTCTGCATAGAGGACAGGGATGGGCTCTCATTACTCTCAGGGATGCTTTTCAACACTTTCTTTTCTGTATCTTCTCAAAGTAGACAGAAATGTCCCTAAAAACATCCCCTCTGCATACAACTCTTAGGAGCACCGTCTTATGGGTAATTGTTTTAAATTCACCCTTAGAAACCTTTTATTTTAAACATCTTTTAGAGTAGTTAACATTTGCCGTGGAGTTAGGCTATCTGGAGTCAACCTGAGCTCGGTCCTTTCCTAACTGTGTGGCTCTAGGCAAGTTCTTAAATTTTGTGAGCTTCTACTTTTGTGCATATGAAATGGAAACCGTGATATCTACCTCATGCTGTTGTGAGGATACAGGGCAGTGATGCTGGGCAGTTCATTTGTACTTCATAAATATTAGCAGTTCATCAGATTTCTGAAGTTACTTGCCTTCTAATTTAACATTTAATGAATTCAACAGCCTTGTTATACATACCACTTTGGTTCAGTAATTCTAAGAGGTCATTGATTATGATAAAATAAGAGAGGGAAATATAAAGGCAGATTTTGGTGATCATGCGGTTGTTCATAATAAATTGTTAACTTTTGAGCATGTTTGCATATGATAATGTCATTCATTCATTCAACATTTAATAAGAGTAAAGTCTGTGTTATGTTATGTGTTAATGTTATATCACAGAAAGGATTATAAAGAGATTTCCAGGAAGCCTTCCGTAAAGTTTAGAGACATGCTCACTGTTGCTTTGATTACCTCAAAAGCATGGGCCATTCATTCATTCAATTATTTATTGGGATACCTGACACTGCTAATAAGAGCTAGGGCTGATCCAGCAGTGAATAAAACAAAAATTCACATTCTCTGAAGCTAACATTCTGGTAGAGGAAGACCAACAATAAATGGGACAAATACAGAGAATATATAATGTTAAGAGGTGATAAGTGTGAAGGGGAAAATTAAATCAGGGAAGGGGCAATGGAGTATGCTGAAGAGGGAGATGATAATTTCAAGTGGAGTGGTCTCAGAAATCCTCCCTGTGAAGGGGGCATTTTAGCAAACATTTGAAAGAAGAGAAGATGTGAGTCATAGAGATTTCTAGAAGAGCATTTTTTGGCAGAGGAAAAGCAGGTGTAAAGGCTCTAAATTTGGAGAGTTCTTGGTGACTTTGGAGAAAGCGATCATGGCCACCCTCTCTTTGAGTCTCCTTTGAATGTTACAAAGTCTGGAGCACAGAAGGCAAATAATAACAATGGTTTGAATACTTTCAGGGAAGTACAAAGGAGTCACCACAGTCAACATTTTAATGAAGGGAAATCAGTGTACCCTGGCACTGCTTCTGGAGCTTTCTGTCTGAATGGAATTTAGCAAGCAGGAGTTTCAAACGTTAATTGTGGGTATTAGAAAGATGTTGACCTGCAAGAAGAATAATCTTACTGACTTGGTTTCTCCCCACCTCACCTGAGAGGATGGGAGAAAATCTGGACTGAAGAGCCCCATGTCACTGGGTTCTCGCATTTCCCAGTCTCTGAATCATTCTACAGATGGGAAAGAGAACCAGAAGTCATTAGAAGAGCTACAACTTTTGAATTCACCATTATTGAGGTATAATTTAAATATTCCCTAAGGCAGCCATTTTTAACTAAGATTAGATGAGCTTTGACAAACATACATACCCCGAGGTGTGCTGATAAACACTAAACAAGAGACTTTCAGAGAAAAAAAGAAACCTTAATTGTAACCTTTACCAATTTTTCCTGATGTGCTAAAAACTTCTGCCATTGTTGATGTCAGGTTATCCTGATGTGATGATGTCCCTGAAGAATGTGTTGGAAAAAGATGCATTTGGATTTTGCAAACCTTCATTGAGCTAGTTCCAGTGTCCAGGAGCACTTATCACTGATGGAATTACCACCACAGTCGTGATACAGAAATTCCCCAGACTCCGAAGTTTCTCTAGGCTTTCCCCAAGGTTATCACTGCTCTGTTTGTTGTGATAGAGTAACTGTCCTAGAATTTCTTATCGGTAGAATCATACAGTATGTACTCTTGGTGTCAGCGTGCTGTTTTGACCTTCATCCATGTTGCTGCATACATCATCAGAGGTTTGTTCCTTCTTATTGCTGGGCATTCCATTCTATAGATATACCATAGTTTATTTATCCATTCACCTGTTGATGGATATTTGCATTGTTTCCAGTTTGGGGCTGTTATTAAGAAAACTGCTATAAACATCTGTGTGTACTATAAACAAACAAAAAAAAAACATTTTTTTGTCTGAAAATAGGTCTTCATTTCTTTTGCGTAAATACTATAAATGAAATAGCTGGATCAATAGGATGATATATGTTTCCTAAGAAATTACCACATGATTTTCCAAAGATGTTGAATCATTTTCTCCTCCCACTAGCAATGTATAAGAATTCTGATGCTTTGCAATCTCATTAAAAATTGATATTGTCTAAAAAAAAAATTGATATTGTCTGCCTTTTAAATTTTAGCCATTTTGGTATGTGTATAGTGCTGCTATTATTTTAATTTTCATTTGAGCATCTTTTCACATGCTTAGTGGCCATTTGTATATCTTTTGTGAAATGTCTGTTCAAACTTTTGCTCATTAAAAAAAAAATCTAGTTGTTGACTAGTGGTAAAAAAAAAAAAAAAAAAAACTTATCAAAAAAGAGTACAGAA
>NW_011494784.1:3163502-3182474 GCF_000754665.1 Bison bison bison
TGGGGATATATGTAAGTTGGAGAGGATGGGAAGGAAAATAAGGCAGACAAGCAGCCTTAAAGAGCTGCCGGTTCATTGAGGGGCCCGTGATCTTGGCACTTCATAACCAAGGTGACCGACTCTCCCAGTTTGCCGGGGACTGATCCAATTTAAGCACTGAATAGTCCTGTGTCCCTAGAAACATGTCTGTACTGAGCAAACAGCATGATTGCGCACCCTATAGAACTGTCTAGAAGAAATTTGCCAACTCTATGTGTGTAATGAGTATAAGTCATTAGGCTGGTGAGGGTTTTAGCTGCCAGCACAGGTAAGTCTGTTAGTAGTGAATGAATTCTGACAGGCCACAAGCTCCTCATCAGGGGTAAAGCCAGTGCATAGTATAGGTCTTCTGGCTTCCAGCTGTCTGCTCAGAAGTTAACAGCTCACCTGTGACATAGGAGTTTAGGAACACTGGAAAAGTTATCTCCTACTGACAGAACAAGAGGGGGAAAAAACCCTCTGATGATTCTTTTTTATCATTTTTTTTTAATGATAAAAAAAGTGATTTTTTTTTTAAATTGCAAGCACTATGAACTCAGTTATTTGGCTTATGTTTTAATTTTCTGATCAAATTCACTGGTCCATGGAAGAACCAGGACAGTGTCTTACTAGTCATTTACACCTTAGTAAAAAGAATTTATAAAAAGCCTTTCCTAAAAACATAATCTAGTTTGAGTAAAAGTAGTGATAGGAAAATTCTGAGTGCAAGGATGAAGGGCTGCGACTAAGGAAGAAAAAGCACAAATGCTTGACAGAATTGAGAATGAGAGATGAATTTCATCGACTTAGTGTTGTGTATACAAGTTGTGTTGCTAGGCAAGGAAGAGAGTAGCTATATAAAAGAGGAGTTTCAGAAGATCAAATGGGAAGGAATTATTCTCGTTCCTTTATGTGGTATTAAGGAAAAGTGTGCACTTTGATCTGCTATTGATCATATACTTCATCTACTCCTTTAGTTCTTGATTTATTTATAAGATGTCCCAGTGTTAGTTACGTATTGTTCCTTGTTTTAGCCCTTGTTGCTATTGCATAACATATAAACACAGTCATGTTTTCTTTTACATTACCCCAGAGGATCTAAATGAAATTCCTCCTTATAGATAATATTACTGCTGTGTTTTCATACACTGTCTTTCTTTTGAATCACTTCCAACATGTTATGACATTTTTCTTCTTAGTGTTTATTAAATGCCCTCCACATGCACAGTGCTGTTGAAAGAATATAAAAGACACAACTCTTGCCAATAAGAGACATATTATTAGATGAGAGGCATAATGATGCTTTTAGATGTTTTTATATATAGATATTATTTTTATATTTATCTTAAACATATAAGAAAGATATGAAAAAATTTAATACAGATTACTTTGTTTGGATGAGGTAGAATAATTGAACTAATGCACACTGTTCCTTAGCTCTTGGCTTGCCAAAAAATGTAGAGATGTCTCACCTACCACCTTCAGAACCATAATCCCAGCAGACTTGGGACTTCAGTTAGGGTAGAAATAAACCCCCCCCCTTTTTTTTTCTTTTTTGGGGGCCTTAATTTAATAGCTCTGTGATTCTCATCCTGAAGATTTTGAATCAGATATAGCTCTAACATCTGTAGCTTTAGCAATATAAGTATTCTGATTTTCACATTGTTCATTCAAGAGTCTTTTCCCTCCTGAGAACACACTGTGTGGTGAGCCATGTACCAGGAACTGGGAACAAACAGACAGTTCCTCATAGGAACTTACAGGCATGCAGGTGGGGACACAGCTATTCAAAGAATAATTGCACTAATCCAGCTATGACTAAAGGTATATAATCTTAGGACTCTGTAAGATGATGTAATTAAGAAAGCTGACCAGGTCTGGGAGTTTGCAGGCTTCCTTCTTGTGGTGAGACCTAAAGGGTAAGGAAGAGAAAGCAAGGTGGGGGCTGCTGGTAGGGAAGGGTGCAACAGGGAGAGGGTGTATATCGGCACCATATGGTCCAGGAACTGAAGGAATTGCCCGCAAATGTGACTTGACGTGAGGCAAGAGGGAGGCAGCACCCGATCCCATAGGCCCTGCAGGTCGAAGGTGGATCGTGCTCTTTACTCCATGAGTTTAGGTAAAGCACGTAGACTGCTTCCTGGTACAACATAAATGTTGATATGATATTATTATTATTTACTTTAAAAACTGTATTATTAAATAATATCAAATCTTACTATTTATTTTAAGAGCAAAGGGAAGCCATTCAATGATTTGGAGCAGGGGTATGACATATGACATCCAAATGTACATTTTATACCTAACTCTAGCCACTGTATAGAAAGACTGGAGAGAGGAGTTTGGTGCGAGCAGCTGTGAGAAGCCTAGAAACCAGGGTAGATATTTAACAGACAGGATATCAGAGCAGACACTGTGGCTCATCTGTAGCCTGGAGCTTGGTTTTGCCTGTAGCCCATGACTTCAGAGGTACATAACTTGGAGGGTCTCTAAGTCACGTGAGATTGTATATGTGTAAAATTACTTTTTCAGAAGTTGTCGTCTATCCAATTTGGAATGTTCAGTGGAGCCAACTGCTGAATCCAGTGCTTGGTCTGTTTTGGAAGACATTCACTATTGACTATTAAATAGCTTGGAGAATTCATCAGGAAGGCCAAGTTTCAGAAAAGGGCCCCAAAGCCACTACAGAATGGGCCCCCACAGAACAGCTGCTTCTGCTTCAGTGAGGCAGCTGAGGAGGGAGGAATCTACCCTATGATACCCCTGTGAAGTGAAGTGAAGTCGCTCAGTCGTGTCCAACTCTTTGCGACCCCATGGACTGTAGCCTACCAGGCTTCTCTGTCCATGGGATTTTCCAGGCACGAGTACTGGAGTGGGTTGCCATTACCTTCTCCAGGGGATCTTCCTGACCCAGGGATTGAACCCGGGTCTCCCACATTGCAGGCAGACACTTTACCATCTGAGCCACCAGGGAAGCTCATGATACCCCTGTAGTTCTTCTCAAATCTCTTTCCCACTGACTGACAAAACAGAATGTGCCAATCAATGTCCAGAAAGCTAGCAAGCAGGTACTAAGACCTCTACCACCACTATCGTTAAGAAACATAAATGTCTCTAAGAGCATGCCTCACAATGCTATAGTCTGCCTTTTTTTTTTGGTAGAACCTTAATCACATTCAGAACTCTGGTTGCATAGAATTTAGCTCTGCAGTATAGGAAGACTCACTAGAAGGATGTTGAAATGCTTCTTGTGAACCCATCCATGAATCTTAACTAAATTCACCCCGACGTGAGACAGTCAATAAAGGTATACATTTTATCACCTCACAATACCAGCTGTGTGCATTTGGACACTACTAGAGCCTCAACACTCTCCTTTATCAAATTGGAGATAATGATATTTGTCTTCAAAAGCTCTTGGGGAGATGAAGTTAAATAACATGACATGACAGGCGTTCAGTAATTGAAGCATTAGCCAATCAGTGAACACCATTCTGCAACCTATAGAGCAGTGGTCCCCAACCTTGATGGCAACAGGGCCTGTTTGGTGGAAGACAATTTTTCCATGGACTAGGGGGTGGTGATGGTTTCAGGATGATTCAAGAGCATTGTATTTACCCTGCACTTTGTTTCTATTATTACATCAGCTCCCCCTCAGATCATCAGGCATTAGATCCCAAAGGTTGGGGACCCCTGCTATGGAGGAAATGGAATCCCTTAAAGATGGATATTAAATAAAGATTACTGCTAAAAAGACTTAATGGCCCCAATAGATGTGGCCGCCTGTATCAGTCCTATGGGATTGGATGAGCATATTTTCCCCTGGAAAAGTAGATGGGATTTGGTTGTGTACTGTTTCAGATATGTGTTTGTGTTAAGTTTAAAAAAATAATGCATCCACATAAATAATGAAAAGAAAATCCTTCTTCTTCAGTTTGTCAAGTTTCCTTCTTGAAATACCCCATGCATATGAACACACATGCCCTCTACATTCTTCCTTTTTCTCCTGAAAAAATTGGGTCATAATATATGCCTCTCTGCACTTATATTTATTTATTTACCCCCTCCCTTGAAGATCAATCCATTTCAGTTCATGTAGAACCAATCACCCATTGATGGCAGCCAGTTGTTTGGCTTCTTTTGCTTTTACAAAATTTGCTCTGTCGAACACCCATTCTTGTTCATAAGTGAGTATTATATCTGTAGAATTAATTTTAAGACGTAGAAAGGCTAAGTCAAAGGTTAAGTACTGTGTATAATTTTACTGATATGACCAAATTACTCTCCAAACACTTGTACCAGAGCTTTACCGACCCTGTAGAAACTGCATTTGTGCCTACATCTTGTCAACAGTGTATCATCAACCCTTTTGATTTTTGCCAGTGAAGTAAGGGAGGTGATACCAGAGTAGATCAAGAGGAATCCTGACCAAGAGACAGAGGTGAGGGATTAATTCGAAGATAAGAGGTGAGAGAAGGTAGGATTTAAATATAAATTTAGAAAGGAAACTCATAACCTTCTGCCACTTACTGTGTGACAGGCAGTGACCTGACAAGGCAATGCACCTGCTGTTATATTCGATCTTTATAGCCATGTGAACTCATAAACACTGTCATCCCCCTTTTCACTCTGATGCCCAATTTCTGTGCACTACACTTCCTGTGTCCTTATTTCACAGTTGAGGAAACTAAGGCCCAAAGAGGTTAAGTGATGTATCCCAGATTTCAGTAAAGTTAAGTCAAGATAAGGGTTCCACTTTCCAGCTCCATGTACACACTGCATTAGGTCAGGATTCTGGCCTGTACCATTGAAGCCGCAAAGGATCTGAATATATTTTCAGGGTGTATTTCATCCATGGTTTAATAGTTGAGTTGAATTCAGTCGTTTCCTATAGTAGGAGAATTTCTGTAATAGTTGAGTGGACATGATCTTAAACACACTAATATTTTTCATGTTAGTAATAAATTCTTCCTCAGAGATTCTCTGTTCCTTTTCACAAAAACTACTGTATTTACCCAAGGAGCATTGACAGAAGCTCCATGAGATGAAAGCTCTAAGCTTCTTGGGATTTTAAGATTTTCTGATAAAGGATTAAGCAGCCCCTCCTGAATTCTACCCTTAGTCCTTTGGAATTTTAAAATTGGCCTGTAAATCCTTCTTAAAACACCCTTACAGACTGGGACTGGCAGCTGTGCCCTCTTCCTTATTGTTTTCTATTACTTCAGAGTTCAGGATCACTGAGATGATAAGTTTTAGCTAGATTTCCTCATTTCCCACTTGTTTGCAGAGTCCAGGATCTCTTCTGTGTATATCTGGGCAGTTTCCACTTGAATCAGAAGTGGGAGACTGCAGACATTCATATTTAATGAAGATAAAAAACATTCATTAAAGCATGAAGTCTCAGTGAGGAGATGACTCTTAAATGGCACAGAAATTTGGTAAATCATCCCTATTGGAAGGGTGGGACGATGTTTGAGAATGTGATGAAAAGATGGGAATAAAAATAAACCCTTTATCTGAAAAAAGTAAGCTGAGCCAATGACTTCTGTTTTTTTAAATTAAGAAGGCCTAACTTTGGAATTGTCCTAATTGGAAAATATCCTGATCATAGTCATTCTTTTACAGTAGAGCAGTGCTGTTCTAGCAGTGGAGAAATAGACCCTTAATATATTTGCCCAAAAGCAAGGAAATATAAGTGTTAAAGAATGGAATCTGAGAGCTGTAGTGATCTTAGACATGAACTAGCCTGAAGTCCAATTTTATAGACAATGAAACCGAGGCATAGTAAGTATATGCAATTTATTCAAGAAGACATTTTTGGTGACTGTAAGCCAAATCTAGAACCAAGCTCTCCTGCATTAGCTCGTTGCATGATTTAATGTCCATTATGTGATCCATATTTCATGATCTACTGAAAGAATATGCTTGTTTGGGATTGTGGTTTTTTTTAGAATGTACAGGGATTTATTTTTACAGCTATCCTAAACCTAATTGTTTTTAACTAAAGAAAGGGGTGCATAAATGAGAAGACTAATCTGTTAAAGAAATGGTTAAGATAAGGGCAATTAAGCTATTTTCACACAGGAAGCTTAGCTGATAAGACATGCAATCTTTTGTTTTAGAAATTCTGCTTTTAGTTTTGCAACGCATGAATAAAGGCTATGTATTTATACTGTCTACTGAAGTCAGGAAACAAACTAAGTAGTGTTTTCTTTGCAAATGATAAACTGCTTAGGACTTGTTTCAAATTAATGATATAAGTAATCTAACAAGGTCTTTCATTGTACATTTATCAGAGCAAACAAAATGCAATGTGTTTTTATAACCAGATAGCTATTCGATTTTTTTTTTCTTTCCCACATTTGGATATAGATTGATATAGAATTACTTAAAATGCTGCATATAAATTAAACATTAAAAAGGAGATAGGGAGAGCCTAGGCTGCCCCATTATAATCTTTAGTTCTGCAGTCACTGCCTCAAGGACACTCATTTTATATCACATGTCTTTCTTTTGAAAAGTGATCACCAAGGTTCAAGTAACATTTAAGCGTGGCCAGCAACTGCATAATTTATGGGTTTTTTGTGTGTTTTTTTGGGTTTAGTGTTTTTATTTTAATGAAAAACAAGGAAAACGAAGATTTTTCATACATTAACTCTCTTTTGTTCCTTCCCTCCTACCTTTGCAGATCGGGGCCCTGAAGGATTACTACCACTTCTATCACAGCAGGACGATTAAAAGGTCAGTTCTCTCAAGCAGAGGAACCCACAGTTTCATTTCAATGGAACCAAAGGTAAGAAGAACCAGTTGGGTGGGGACCAAGAGATAGATCTTCTGCATTTTTCATTGGTAATCTCACACTAGGAGCTGGTAACTAGCACGAAGGCTTAAATTTCAAGAGCGATCGTACTATCCAGTATCATTGTTTCCTTTTCAGACCAAAAATAGGCGATGGTTTGATTTCTTATTGAAGTGCCTGTATCATCCTAGTTGTAGAACAGCCCAGGGCTATCAGAAGTAGGAGTTGTCATAGAGAAATGAAAAGGGTATATATGTGAGGGCAGATAAGGATGTATTCAGAAATAGTGAAGTGTTAAGGAGACCATACCTTCTGTGTATTTGCATATAAATCTGAAGTTCTATCTGAGCTCCATAGAGGGGTGTCTTCCAGAAGCTTCAGGTCACCGTGATCCTTGCAGTTTCAGTTGGCATTAATACAGCCAGTCCATTGGGAGCCCAAAGACCAGACCATGGCCTAGACCATGTCTGAGACAGGAGGAATTCTGAGCACAGAATGGATAGAAGCTGGCTACTTCTCTTGGGGGCTCATCAGAGACCTTTCTTACACGTTCTCTTGACCCCAGTCCTTTTGGGCTGTACAGAAAGCATAATCCTAGGAGAAGCTAGGAGGAATCTGTGTCTATGTCTAGATTCTCCCAGTCCATGTTGGTGGCAGTTCAGCTTTGACATGAGAGATAGTAAGTGGTGGGGTTGTATTAGGGACAAACAGGCTAGTTAACTGGCAACTAAAGCTCTGGGGATGAGTTAACTGTCTGTCCTTATTAAGTTGGAGGAAGGGATTGTCTCTGACAGAGAACCACTTGGCCTCCCAGATATGGTAAGTAAGGAGGAAGAGAGGACAGGGGTACCAACCTGGTCACCTGTGGGCTCATGTTTGCTGTTTACTCGTTAGGAAGTGTTGATTTTTCCTCCTTATGATTAGGGTTTACCGTATGAGCTCATTTTCAAATAAATTGGTCAGCAGGTCCCTACCAGTGAGCATAACAATTTCACCTCGAGATTCCTCGAAAATTATATTCCTTATTAAAGCAACAAGGTCCCTATTTGAATTAATATGCAAATCAGGTTTGCAGTTTGGAGTCCTGCCCTCGGTTATGTGCCACAGTTTGCCTTGTTTAATTTTTTTCTGGAATATTATCACACAGTGTTCATGATTGTAAAATTATATCTTGGTGGTTAGAAAAAACACTTTTGTCATAGGGCCCAATTTTCCATGGGTTAGAGGAACATCCCCTGATACTTAATACTCTGGCAGCCTGTGGATTATTATATAAATATATATATTTCCCCTTCATCTCTATTCAGAATTAAATGTTACTGGAAAAGCAATCTGTTAGGACGTTCTTGAATTAGCAAAGTTTTTGAAGCGGAGTCACGTTTTTCATCTGTTAACTTTTCCAAAGCTTTCTTGAACTTCAGTAATTTAAATGATTTTAATTTCAGACCTCATGTGCATAGCCAATGTGAATTTGAAAATCCGAGTACTAATTGGTTTGGGAGGTTAGAACAGAAGAAAACATAGAGCCGTTTCAATCCTTAATGTTTTCTTGGGGACGCTGTCTCCCCTTCCCATCTCAATGTATCAGATTGCACGTGCAGGATCCAACCGAGACCTCAGATGCTGAACACACAGTGCTCGATGTGTTCATCCTTCCCCACCCAGCGCAGAGAAGCAGGGCTGGTTCATGCCAGCCTCAGGGTACACACTCAGTTCCTCCTCCTCCTCCTCCTCAGCGCAAGGAACAGCCCAGGGTAGGACTGTACCTTCCTCCTCATTCTGATGCGCCTGCCCCTCTTTCCCACCCAGCTGTTTATACAAGACATGCCACAGCTCTACCAACTTTGCAGATGGAGGGCCCCAAATGGGCAATTGCCCACAGTTTTTTTCAGATATTTCTTAAAGTCCGATCATTCCTTCAACTGGTCATTTCTTGAGCCTCTGGGATTTGCCAGCCCCCGTGTTAGGCTTTGAGGATTTGTGGCTAGGGTGGTCCCCTTAGCGAGCTTGCGGCAGCCTCCCACAGTAGCTTTCAGATATAGCTTTTTTTAATTACAAGATGTTACAGTGCTTCTCAGTGTTGGGGATGGAGGAGCAAAGGAGATGGGGTCTACTATATTCTTCCTCCTTCTCAGTTTCCTCCTCAAAAAGCTCAGGCCTGCTGAGGCTGTTTCCTTTTTAATTAAAAAAAAAAACAAAACACCTTTATTACAGAGAAGTTGCAAAAGCATTATGAAGAATTCCTATGTTTGCTTTCCAGATTCCCCAAATGTTAACATTCTTTACATTTTATCATGCTTACTTGATCGTTTTCTCTCTCTCCTCTCTATACACATGCAGTCCCAGGTATGTATATAAGTTTCTTTTTGAAAATATGGGTGCAAATTGCAGACACAATGCCCCTTTAAATACTTCACTGTGTATTTACTAAAACCATGGACATTTTTGACACATAACCAGATATACATTGGCTCACATTTTGGTAAAATCTGGATATTAACATCGATTCAGTATTACTATCTAATTTACAGATTTTATTCATATCTTGCCAGTTCTCCCTTTTCTGAGCCAGGAGCACATCAGTTGTCATGTTCCCCAAGCCCCCTCGGTATAAACACTGTCATACTTCATCTTCATCTTCTTTTTGTTTTCTTTTTCCTTCCTTTCCCTTGTCTTCCCCTCTCTTTTCTTTCACGATCTAGAACTTTTGCAGAGTACTGACCAATTATTTTGGCAAATCTCTCAAGTTGGGCTTGTCTGGTTGTTTGAGATTAGATTCAGGCTTGGTAAGAACCCGAGAAGTGCTGTGTTCTTCCCAGTGTATCAGATCAGAGGTACATGACATTGATGTGTTTCATTTTCCTTGATTTTAACTTCGGTTACTTGATGAAGGTGGTGTCTGCCAGTTTTTTTTTTTTTTTTTAAATAAAGTTTTCCTCCCACCTAATTAATAACTGTTTTGTGGGGAAAGACTTGGAGACTATGTAAATTTCTATTGGCTGACTTTATATTTTTTCACTCCCAGCAGACCTCATGGGGAGTATAAAGTGTCAGTGTGACTTGCTTTCTAGGCAGATCTCCTTTTCTTTAATCTTGGGGGTGTGTGTGGTGGGTGCTTTGTGTGCCAGAGTTGGAAGCACTTTTATGACTAGGGGATGGACCATGTGAAATGGCTTGGTGGAAAACATTGGTGATGCATGAAGTTATTTTTGTTCATCATCGTCTCCAGAATAGGAAAACACACATGGGTGAATTGCAAGGAATACATACACTCAACAGATCCTAGCTTTTACTTGCTGGAGTAAATTGCATGGCTCCTTCTTCTCCCTGCTATCGTTTTTACTTAGAGGGTTCTAAAGAAGGATATGCAAAAGTAGCAATGTTGTAAGAATAACCCTCTTGGTGCTAAGAAAATGCTGTGGTCAGTTGGGGCACATGAGTGCAGAGAACAAGAATAGACTGGATTCCCATATGTTAACAGTATGTTATGATTAGCTTTCAAATGACAGGGATCCACAGACTTCTAAGATAGCATCGCTGTACAATAATAACACAGTTCCCCGAAAAGTGTTGGTACACTGTTACAGCAGTTGGAAGGGTGAGTCTCATAATGTTCTTGACTCATCAACTTTTCTCCAAGAGACCTAGGTTAAATTTGAGAAACAGCAGTCTTGAGTTAACATTCCCAGAAGCCTCTCATTAATCTGCTTAGAAATCTTTGCCAGCCCTTTGGCATTTTGGTCAAAGAGGGTGTTATCTACAGGAGCTCTTGGGAATAAAAGTTCTTTACAGCTCTTTAGCTGCCCATGCAGATACAGGCGGGGGCAGAGGAGATACTTTTCTTTCATTCTTCTCCTCCTTCCCCAGAACAGAAAGTCAGAATCCTACATTTCCCATTAGAGCAGGCTTTTAAAAACAAAAAATATAAACTGTTAGTGAGTCCCCATGACCTCTCCATGTATAGTTAATATACAAACACAACTTCTGCCTTTGCCCATTAGATTTTATCTTGAAGATATTGGCCTTTCAATCTCTTATCTTTTCTAATCCCTTTTCTGTCTTCAGATATAAAGATCAATTTTTAATCCAAATCTAGGATAGTATTACCTTCTGCTCTGGTCTCAGGGATGAGCAATTTATCCTGTCTTAGTTTTTCCTAAAGTTCATCTTATCAACCCATGGTGTTGTATGGGTGTTGTATAGCTGTGTATCTCAAATACAGAAAAACTATTCACATTGTTTTATTTACTGTGCAGTCATAGGCTCCTTGGAGAAGGCAATGGCAGCCCACTCCAGTACTCTTGTCTGGAAAATCCCTTGGATGGAGGAGCCTGGTAGGCTGTAGTCCATGGGGTCACAAAGAGTCAGACATGACTGAGCGACTTCACTTTCACTTTTCACTTTCATGCATTGGAGAAGGAAATGGCAGCCCGCTCCAGTGTTCTTGCCTGGAGGATCCCAGGGACGGGGTAGCCTGGTGGGCTGCCGTCTATGGGGTCGCACAGAGTTGGATACGACTGAAGCGACTTAGCAGCAGCAGCAGCAGCATAGGCTCTCTTTCTTATTCAATAGCTGGCATACCCTCCATCATATTCCTATGAGGATCATTTTCAGATCTGTTAAACATGCCCAATGACAGAAAGCTGAGTAATGGACAAGGCAAACATTTCTAAAATTGAAGAGATTTAATGTGTTGAGCTAAAATCTGCTTGCCTGTAACTTCTACCTGTAGGATCTACTTTTACCTAGATTTATACATAACAGCTCTTTATATATTTGGAGTGCATCACTTAGTCATATAGAACTGCAATTGGTCCTCTGTCGGTGTGGCCCAGAATTAAGTTCAAAGCTTTAGTTTACAGAGAAATTGCTCATTTGTTACATTTACACATAAGCCATTTCCTCTGAAGGGAATTTTAGAGCAGGGCATTCAAACTTTGTACAATGAGCTAAAGGAGTGTAGGAAAAAGACAAGAAGGGAGAATGAAGTAATTAGAGATACTTGGCAAGATCAGATGAAATCAAACCTGTGAAGGAAGAAAGGTAAGTTCAAATTCCTTGCTAATCCCGGTTGGCACCCGTTATATCCAGGATTTGATTTTCAGATGATAGGAATTTTTCTTTTTGCCTCAAGGGTGAAGACCATGTGATGTCCCAGTTCATCTCACTACCCTCTTCCCCTCTTAGTGTCTATATGCTTGTTCTCTGGGTCTGTGTCTCTATTTCTGTTTTGCAGACAAGATCATCTATACCATTTTTCTAGATTCCACATATATGTATTAATATATGATATTTGTTTTGCTCTTTCTGACTTATTTCACTCTGTATGACAGTTTCTAGGTCCATCCACATCTTTGCAAATGATCCAATTTTATTCCTTCTTATGGCTGAGTAATATTCCATTGTGTGTGTGTTTGTGTATATATATGTGTGTGTGTATACACACACACACTATTGATACCATGTATAAACTAGATAGCTAATGAGAACCTACTGTATAGCTCAGGGAGCTGTACGCAGTGCTCTCTGGTGACCTAAATGGGAAGGAAATCCAGAAAAGAGGGGATGTATGTACACATGGCCTTGTGGCACGAGAGGTAAAGAACCCATTTGCCAATGCAGGAGACATAAGAGATGCAGGTTTGATCCCTGGATTGGGAAGATCCCCTAGACGAGGGCATGGCAACCCCCTCCAGTATCCTTGCCTGGAGAATCCATGGATTGTGGAGCCTGGTGGTCTACAGTCCATGGGGTTGCAGAGTTGGATGCAGTTGAGTGACTTACCACTTTTGCACATGTATACATGTAGCTGATGCACTTTGCTGTACAGCAGAAATGAATACAGCATTGTAAAGCAATTGTGCATGTGTATGTGCTATATTCCAATAAAAACTAATTTTTAAAAAGGCCATGTGATGGAGTAAAGTGAGAGTACAGGAGTACTTTGTTGTACATAGTGGTCATGTTCCTGAAAAGTTGTATACACCTATTTATCAGGCAAACCCCATTTCCCATGGATTCACTTTATAATTTCAGAATCAGTTTATCTTCACTGTAGATTGATATATCACTGATCTATGGAGACAACCAGTGCATTAGTTTACTCTTTTTCTTAACTCTGAAGCAAACCATTTATAAGTTGTTGGCACGCACCTGATCTGCCCAGGGGACCTTTGAAAGTAAAGAAACCTTATTCAGTTAGAAATAGATGCTCAGGAGTGTCTGCGCTGCATCTTGCCCTATTCCCAGGCATGAACCGCAGCTTTGCCTCTTCCACATTCCTTCTACCCTGAGTGCAAGTGCTTCCTGTTCCGGCTGCTGCCCCACTTCCTCTCACCTCACGTGCCCTCATTGCAATTGGGGCTCCCCTGGACTGCTTTCTCTGGTAGGTTAGTTTTCTGCTCTCTGGTCTGAAATTGATGCTAACTTCATGATTTCACTTTGTTCTGTGAAGTGCAGTTTTATAACAACATTCCTGGGCTTGTGCTCAGTGACTGTATGGGCAGATTCTGGGTATGTTCATTTGGACGGAGGGGCTGTCTCCTCTGGGGCAGGAACCTGAGGCTGTGTGTTCTCAGCATGTGTCATAACCCTGATGACTGCACGCTTGCCTCACAGGATCTCACCAGTGAATGAAAGTAGTTACCAGATATCTTGAGAATGCCTTGTGTTCTTCTGGAAGAAGGGTAGACTTGGGTCTGATGATAAGCAGAGAGGATGTGGATGTAGTGCTCAACAGGCGTGTTGGGGGGCTCTCTTGTTCTGGATGACCTCCTTTAACCACCTTTCACCAGTTATGAAATGTGACTGCTATAGCAAAGTCCTGGCTTCAACTTTCGATAGCATTTCTGTGCCTTTGCAAATCCTATTAGACTGTGTAGACTCCTGGGAGAAGCATTTCGGCTGTAAGTTTGCAACCTGTGATGCAGGTATGATGGCAGGATGGCTGGGAGTATAGCAGAGACAGAGGAGTGTGTGGGTACAGATGCCACTAAGTCCTCCACCTTCCCTTCTTTTCTGTCTTGTTTTCACATCTCCTAGATGTCAGAATGATCAGAAACCAGAGAGTCAGATTGTACACTGCTAGGTTCTCTGATGGGAAAGTTTGGGTCATGACCCAAATCCCTTATAGACAGGAGTGAATTCAAAAAGTAGTTTTTTAAGCTACTTTGGAAAAGTTGCCAAATCTTGATTAGAGAGCACTTGGCAGCATTTCATTTCGAAAGTTATAAACTCATATGCCCACAGTGGATTGGAGATAAGAAAAAAGTATGATGGGCCAGATGGAAAATCAGTGGGCGTAGGACAGAGGGGAGAGCCCCTGCCATGTGTGCGGGAGTAGCCACTGCCCAGCAGCATCGTGTTGGCGAGCTGGCCTGGGCTTGCCACTTCAGAACCGGCAAGTCTGGACTTTCATAGGACATTTCTCAATTTGAAATGTTGGCCAATGATTTAAAAGTTTAAACATATGCATGGGGCCAACAAAAAAGCATCCGAAGGGCACCCCAGGTTGTCATCCCTGAGATGGGCAAGGTGGGAAGGCAGGCACCTTCATAATTTGGCCTCGGTCTTATCCTGACCTGAACGCTGGTTTCATTGTGTCAGTCACGCTCCTCTGGGTGGATCAAGCATGATTTTTCTCTATGTCTTAGTCTCTAAACCAAAATATCAAGATTTTTAAGGATAAATAATAAGCTCAGGGCTCTTGAGTTTTGAGGAAGGGGCTGCTGCAGGTGAGGACACAGTGGTGGTGGTGTGGGGAATGTTCATTCCAGCTCTTCTTATGTTTTTGACCAGTTTTCCACTGACAACAGTCTCAACAGGAAATGAAGCCTGGAGGAAACAGGATAAGTTGAAGAAAAGAACAAACAAGAAATAAAGTAATGACCATGTAAAAAGAGGAAGAGGAATTAGATAGGACAGGCATAGGGTAGATTATGGAGAAACCAATGGCACCCCACTCCAGTACTCTTGCCTGGAAAATCCCATGGACGAAGGAGCCTGGTAGGCTGCAGTCCATGGGGTCGCTAAGAGTTGGACACAACTGAGCGACTTCACTTTCACGCATTGGAGAAGGAAATGGCAACGCACTCCAGTGTTCTTGCCTGGAGAATCCCAGGGACGGGGGAGCCTGGTGGGCTGCCATCTATGGGGTCGCACAGAGTCGGACACGACTGAAGTGATTTAGCAGCAGCAGGGTAGATTATGGATTTTTGCCGCTTCAGTCACTTGAAGGAAATGTCAGATGTAAAATCTTTATTACTTTCTTAGTTTATGTAGTATTTCTAAGGTATCAGCTTTTACAACAGGGGGTGATGAAATGAAAATGGAATGAAAACAACATTCTGAATTTCTAGATAGGTCTGGTCTTAGTTCAGGTTGCTTAGGACAAGATATCATAGACAAGGTAGCTTGTAAACAACAGAAATTTATTTCTTCTTGTCTTAGAGGCTGGGAAGTTTAAGGTGATGAACTTGATCAAGTTCAAGATCAAGGTGCTGGCAGATTTCGTGTCTGGCGAGAGCCCACTTCCTGGTTCATAGACAGTCATCCTCTTACTGTAATATCACCTGGCAGAAGAGGCAGGGGAGCACTCTGGGATCTCTTTTATAACAGCACTAATCCCATTTATAGGAGCTCCACCCTCATGACCTAATTACCTTCCAAAGGCCAGACCTCTAGATGCCATCACATTGAGTATTAGGTTTCAACATATGAATTTTGCAGAAACACAAACATTTGGTCTGTAACATGTCTTAAGAAGGGAACTTTAGAGCCACAGATTCTGTTGAACTCTTGGGCAAGTTAGGATATAATAAGTAAGCAATAAGCAAAAACAGCAAAAAAAACAACAAAAGCCAGCAACAACAACAAAACTCAAAGCTGTTTTATTTGTCTGACTTTGAAGAGAAACATACTGATTTATGTCTTTATTTTAATGAATGTGAGAGTAAATAAGAGATCCAACTAAAACATCACCATTGAAAAGGCATGATTTGTTAAAAAGCCCTTGTGAATTTTGTTTCTGTGCTCAATTCTACCAAATGTCAATCAATTCTATGACATAAAAAAGAGACAATATGGTACAGCATAAAGAACCTTTGGATCCTTATTCTTGCTCTGATCTCTGGGGAGTGAGCACTTAGTTTCCTCTGACCATTGATTCTCCCTTCATTTGAAGACTCATCATTGTTCATGCATGTACTCAGGGAAATATTGATGTATAGTACAGTATAACGATTTGTATATATAAGAAAAGATCAAAAGCATAGGTTAAATTCTTATAATAAAATAGTAAGTTCTCCATTAAAATGGTGTTATAAATCTATACATACTGGTAAGGAAAAATCTTGAAAATAATATGTAAAGTAAAAAAAAAACGAAACTGTATAGAAGGACCTATCCTGTTTATGTTTTATGTTTAAAAACAAACAAACAAAAAGACCTGTGTATATGTGTGTGCAGTTATATGCGGTATAGGTTTGGAAGGAAATACAAACACATAAAAATAACTCTTAATAATTACCTTTCCACACTGTATGACTTTTATAAAACTGTTTCTACTGACCCTGTCTTTGTTGATATCAACAATGTTTTGATATTTCATATCTGGTGAGTTAATTTCTTTTCTCATCTGCCTGTTTCTTTCACTTGATATGGGGATTGATCATTTGCTCCTTCTTGAAAAACAACTCTTTCTGGGTGGTTCTCCACCACCTCACCTATAAATTTTAGAGAGCTCAGGGCTCAGCTTTATGCTGGTGTCCTTGCTTCTAATTTGTATCTCCTTCTCTCACCTCCCTGACATCTCAAATTAGATATCTAGTAATCATCAAAACAATTATATGACATATACAATACTTTAAATTTCCATCCATCACCATGGCACTTTTCCTTTCAAGTAGATGGCACTGTAATTTATCTAGATATCCTAGCCAAAAATAGAGCAATCTATTCTTGATTCTCTCCCTTTTCCTCGTTTCCCCTCTTGGAACCAGTAAGAGATCCTGCTGGCTCCACCACTAAAATTTATCTTGAAGCTGTGAATCTGGGCTTTCCTCTCCTGCACTGCCACCAGCCTGGTTAACCCACCCTTGTCTTTGACTTGGACCACAGCAATTGCTTCCACTTCCACTCTTGTTCTTCTGCAGTCATTCTCCACAGAGAGTAAACTTCTTAAACTGTACAGAGATCAAGTCTTGTAAAGACTTTCCATGGACTTTGGAGTAAAATCCTTTTTCTTAATGATCTTTCAGGGCCATCATGATCTGGCCTCTTCCTACCTCCATGAGCTAGGCTTTGAAATGCCTCTTTCTTGTTTATCACTTGCAGTCACATTGACCTCTTTCTATAAACACCAAACTCTTTCCCTTTGGCTGGAACAAATTTCCTTTGGTCTTTGCACAAAGGTTTCTTCTCACCATTCACATATCAAAGCAAATGTCACCTACTTTGAAGGTCCTTCAGGAGTCATCCTTGCTAATATACATCCTTAAGCTCATCTGCCCAGCTCCTGTCTAGCTTTACATATTAATTTCCTCTTTGATACCTATCTGAATTTGAAATCACATTGTTTCTTTATTTGATTATTATGGGTTTTCCCTTCCAGGATAAGACTCAGTAAGAGTAGGAGCACCATCTAATTAACTGTAGTATACCCTTGACCTGGAGTAATATCTGGCACATCAGATCAGATCAGATCAGTCACTCAGTCGTGTCTGACTCTTTGCGACCCCATGAATCGCAGCACGCCAGGCCTCCCTGTCCATACCAACTCCCGGAGTTCACTGAGACTCACATCCATCGAGTCAATGATGCCATCCAGCCATCTCATCCTCTGTTGTCCCCTTCTCCTCCTGCTCCCAATCCCTCCCAGCATCAGAGTCTTTTCCAATGAGTCAACTCTTCGCATGAGGTGGCCCAAGTACTGGAGTTTCAGCTTCAGCATCATTCCTTCCAAAGAAATCCCAGGGCTGATCTTCTTCAGAATGGACTGGTTGGATCTCCTTGCAGTCCAAGGGACTCTCAAGAGTCTTCTCCAACACCACAGTTCAAAAGCATCAATTCTTCGGTGCTCAGCCTTCTTCACAGTCCAACTCTCACATCCATACATGACCACTGCAAAAACCATAGCTTTGACCAGACGGACCTTTATTGGCAAAGTAATGTCTCTGCCTCTGAATATGCTGTCTAGGTTGGTGATAACTTTCCTTCCAAGGAGTAAGCGTCTTTTAATTTCATGGCTGCAATCACCATCTGCAGTGATTTTCGAGCCCCCAAAAATAAAGTCTGACACTGTTTCCACTGTTTCTCCATCTGTTTCCCATGAAGTGGTGGGACCAGATGCCATGACCTTCATTTTCTGAATGTTGAGCTTTAAGCCAACTTTTTCACTCTCCACTTTCACTTTCATCAAGAGGCTTTTTAGTTCCTCTTCACTTTCTGCCATAAGGGTGGTGTCATCTGCATATCTGAGGTTATTGATATTTCTCCCGGCAATCTTGATTCCAGTTTGTGTTTCTTCCAGTCCAGCGTTTCTCATGATGTACTCTGCATATAAGTTAAATAAGCAGGGTGACAATATACAGCCTTGACGTACTCCTTTTCCTATTTGGAACCAGTCTGTTGTTCCATGTCCAGTTCTAACTGTTGCTTCCTAAGCTGCATACAAATTTCTCAAGAGGCAGATCAGGTGGTCTGGTATTCCCATCTCTTTCAGAATTTTCCACAGTTTGTTGTGATCCACACAGTCAAAGGCTTTGGCATAGTCAATAAAGCGGAAATAGATGTTTTTCTGGAACTCTCTTGCTTTTTCTGTGATCCAGCGGATGTTGGCAATTTGATCTCTGGTTCCTCTGCCTTTTCTAAAACCAGCTTGAACATGAGGAAGTTCATGGTTCACATATTGCTGAAGCCTGGCTTGGAGAATTTTGAGCATTACTTTACTAGCGTGTGAGATGAGTGCAGTTCTGCGGTAGTTTGAGCATTCTTTGGCATTGCCTTTCTTTGGGATTGGAATGAAAACTGACCTTTTCCAGTCCTGTGGCCACTGCTGAGTTTTCCAAATCTGCTGGCATATTGAGTGCAGCACTTTCACAGCATCATCTTTCAGGATTTGGAATAGCTCAACTGGAATTCCGTCACCTCCACTAGCT
>NW_011494784.1:3182574-3206462 GCF_000754665.1 Bison bison bison
TCCAGGAAGTCTGGCTCTAGGTGAGTGATCACACCATCGTGATTATCTGGGTCGTGAAGATCTTTTTTGTACAGTTCTTCTGTGTATTCTTGCCATCTCTTCTTAATATCTTCTGCTTCTGTTAGGTCCATACCATTTCTGTCCTTTATCGAGCTCATCTTTGCATGAAATATTCCTTTGGTATCTCTGATTTTCTTGAGGAGATCCCTAGTCTTTCCCATTCTGTTGTTTTCCTCTATTTCTTTGCATCTGGCACATAAGGACCATCAATAGGAGAATAAATGAATGAATAAATGATATTTACAAATTAACTTTTATAGGAAAATAAATGATGGAGGAAATAATAAACATAGGGGCTATAACTGTCTCTCAATTTGCTTAGAAATCATCATTTTATGGTGACATACACAGTCCTATCTCATTTTGGGGCAGCCAGTTGGAGAGACTGTTTCATAAAATGAAAGAAGTGTTGAATAGAGTTGAGATATTTGGATTCTGGTCTTAGCAATTCTCCTAGCTCAACTTGCTATTAGCAGGTCACTCCTCACTGGGCTTATTTCATTTGTAAAATCATGGAGCAGGTGATCTATTTTCTGACTTTAATTCCGAGCCATTAATTACCATCTTGAACCAATGTCACTTGTGATTTTGCTGTTGGTCCACATTGCCCATCACATGTTCCCTTTTCATCTTCCTGTTCTAATGTCTTTCCACACTTCCTCCTTCTCTTTCTCCCGGTACTTAGAATATTCCTTAGCACATTCAGCTCTCCCCCTGGACCCTGTTCTACCCGAAAGAGTGAATTTTGCAATTAGACTTGAGAATAATCTGGTTAGTCTTGAGACAGATGCAGACCTTACCTATTCAGCAATGCGTATGATAAATGAGGAACAGGTAACATTGCTTCTTTGTTTTCACAGTACCTGTCTCTCACTGATACAAAAGTATGATAAAAAGAATGGTAGTTATTATTACTGATGATCATGAATTCCAAAAGTCAGTTTTGTATAGCAAGACATAGTTAACACAAGTTCTTCTAAGGAATTTAATATTTTATGTGGTTTTTGGAGAAATAATACCTTCTGAACAGACAACAACAAGGGAACAAATTTTTAAAAGCTTGCCTTGGAAATTAGAAATATATTGGGAGGGTAGTGAGAATGGTAGGTAGGAAGTAGAAATAGAAGAGGCCCAAAATAAAATCAGATTGAATAAGGGTGGGCACAATTCATGGAAACTGTTGGTGGGATATAGATTCTTCTTTAATCTGTTGACAAAGCTAAACAAGTGTTTTCAGGTTCGAATTTTCAAGCCTAGGCAGTGATGCCACACCCCAGAAATAAAAAGGGCAAAGGGCGAGCAGAGTGAGCAGATGAAGGGCAGGACTGTGTCTTAGTGCAAATTTACTTGGCCCCAGATCAAGCTGTCAGCCTTTGCTCTAGAAAGAATGTTCCAGTAATGTCCCTGAAGATATGGACAAGCTTTGCAGACTTACTCTTTGGACCAGCAGGAAGCCCCTTTTCAGATCCATCTATTCACAAGACAATATAAGAAAGATGGAGACTCCATGGAGACTTGGGGGAAAAAATGGGGTCATTACCCAATACAGGGAAAACTGAATTCTCCCAGAAATGAGATAGCATGCGAGGACTGTCTGGGGTTCAGCCATTCTTTCATTTACTTTCTCCAGGTATAATTTTGAGAGCTTATCTTGTGCAAAATACTGGGCTAGACACCAGAGTTTTTTCCCTGTGGAGCTTACCCATGGAGCTTACCACCTAGTAAACCTAAAGTCCAGGCTGGAAGCCAGAAAACCCAGTTCTTAGCATTAGTTCCTATCCTCAAATACAATTCCAACAACACTGGAAAACTGAAACTTTTGAAAACATCAATTCATACTTCTTGGGTTTTGGTTTTGGTTTTGGTTTTTTTGGCCACACTATGTGGCATGTCAAGTCCTAGTTCCATGCGGGACCCTTGTTACCTGACCAGGGCTCACACCTGTGCCCCCCTACATTGGAAGCACAATGCCTTCACCACTGGACCACCAGGGAAGTTCCCCTTAATAAAGTTTTAAAAGCTTTTCACGAACACTTTCAAGTTTTTATTTATATTTAGGCTTCCAAGTAACAGAATATATTCTTAATACCAGCATGTCCCAAATATTGTATGGGCCATACTTCTATTAAAATAATATGTTTTCACCTGAAATGGAAAGTTAACTGAGCGTTCTCTGTTATTGTTTTGTATGTCTGACAATGCTAATTTATAGGCAAATTGTTTTGAGACTATAGTTATGAAAAAGCATACTGATACTGAGACATTAGTACATGTAACTACCGTAAGGCACAGCTAAGGGTAAAAATGGATCAAAATCACCTTCTACCATGACCACAGTAAGTCAGGAGATTTCCCATGTTTCCTATGTCATGAAGTGTTCGTTATCATTATATAAGAACCTGCTTAGAGTAACCATTATTTATTTACCATTTATGTATGTTGGGACATTTAGATTGATTCCCTAGCTTATAGTAATGCCATTAAAGTTCCCCTGTCCCCACCCATGATAATTGCTTCTTTGTTGTTTGGTAGAAAATCTCTTTCAGCCCCTAGTAAAACATTTTACAAACTGTCCTTCTTGATTCCAAGAGACAAAGCCAATTTTCTCTGTGGCTGAGCTCTGTATACCTGACTCTGTGTGTGTGTGGCGGGGGGGTCACTACAGCTAACCTGAAAGCAGCCACAACAAGGGCATTTGAAATGAAAGCATCTATTTATTAGCCTTCTGATCAGCTGTGCAGATTTGTAGGTTTTGTAGATTTTAAAGCAGTGTCATTGTAACAGTGCCCCTTCACAAGAGAAAGTTCCAACTCCTTAGACATGAGTTCTAACCAGTAGTTGTTATTAACTGATAGGAACGGGTTCGGAGAAGGCAGTGGCACCCCACTCCAGTGCTCTTGCCTGGAAAATCCCATGGATGGAGGAGCCTTGTGGGCTGCAGTCCATGGGGTCGCTAAGAGTCGGACACAACTGAGCGACTTCACTTTCACTTTTTACTTTCATGCATTGGAGAAGGAAATGGCAACCCACTCCAGTGTTCTTGCCTGGAGAATCCCAGGGATGGCGGAGCCTGGTGGGCTGCCGTCTATGGGGTCACACAGAGTCGGACACGACTGAAGCGACTTAGCAGCAGCAGCAGCAGCAGTAGCAGCAGGAACAGGTTGGAAGTCCAGCCTGGAACAGAACCTGAGATTGCTAAATTACCCCTGAGAGGGCAAAGGCTCCTGTGTGGCTCTAAAGGAAGATAACAAGATGAATCATTAGTACAGAGAGCTGGACTTTTCCAATTCCTTGACTCGCCAGCTCCACCTTTGGGGGGCATTGCGATTATCTCACTGGGAATAAAATTTAGAGTGTTTCTCCCTTTTGCATCAGTTCTAACCTCCTGCATATGAGTTAATAACAGTGGTAGGGAAATTAGGAAGCCATTCTTTAAGAGTCAATTTTCTCTTATCAGAAGTGTAAGTAGAGCCCATGTTTAGCCTTATGTGTCTAATTCAAATTTATAGTTGAGCAAACTGTGAAGTGACAAGCACAGCTCTCCGCATTTGTGGCATAATTTACAAGTTTTGAATCTGATATGTTACATGACTAGACAGAATAGTCATGGGGAAAATGGTACCTAACAGCTTTTTAAGCTTGGATATGTTTTTATTAAATCCTTTAAAATCTTCACTGTGTTATGTATATATTTTAATTCTTTATAGTTGGTTTTCCCCATTTCATTATGATTTTCAGACATACAGCAAAATTAAAGAATTTAAAGTGATCACCATTATACTTGCTGTCTAGAGTCCACCATTAGCATTTACATGCTTTTTTATCTCCTATCTATGTACCTATCCATCTTGACTCATCTATTAGTCCATTTAATTTGCATATCTATGCACCTGTCTGTGATCATTTATCCATTTATCCGTCTGGTTTTTGATGTATTTAAAAATAAATTGCAAGCATCAGCCTATTCCCTTTCAAGTACTTCAGCATGCATGCCATTAATATATTTGCTTTCTGGTTTGTTTTTTTTTTTTTTTTAATGTAAACTTCATATACAGTGAAACTCACAAATGTTAAATGTATAGTCTCGGAGATCTGACAAATGCATACATATGTGCAGCCTAAAACCCTTTCAGGATATAGATTGTTCCCATCACCACCCAAGCCTCTTCCCCAGTCACTAGTCTCCCCCCGAAGAAAATCACTGTTTAATTTTTTCCTACCGTAAATTGATTTTTTTAAATTAAGGTCTAATTTACAGAGTAAAATTTGTCCTTTTTAGTGTAGAGTTCTGTTAATTTTGATAAATGTAGACAGCTGTGTAACCACCACCACAATATATAGATCAGTCCCATCACCACTGGAAATTCTTCTGCATCGTTTGTAGTCATCCCCCTTCCTCCACATCCAGCTTCTGGCAACCACTGATCTGTTTTCCATCCCTATAGTTTGTAGTCTTTTGAGTCTGAATTCTTTCACCTAGTAGAATGCATTTGAGATTTCATGCACAAGGTTGTGTGTGTATCAGTGGTTTGTTCCTTTTTATTGCTGAAAGAAAAGTGTTAGTCACTCAGTCATGTCCAACTCTTTGGGATCCCATGGTCTGTAGCCCACCAGGCTCCTCTGTCCATGTAGTTCTCAAGGCAAGAATACTGGAATGTGTTGCCATTTCCTTCCCAAGGGGATATTCTCAACGCAGGGCTCAAACCCAGGTCTCCTACATTGCAAGCAAATTCTTTACCATCTGAGCCACCAGGGAAGCTCTTTTATTGTTGAGTAGTGTTCTATTGTGTGGCTAGACCACAGTTTATCCATTCACTGGTTGAAGGACATTTGGATCATATCAGATTTTGGCAAATATGTATAAAGCTGCTATACACCAAGTGTAATAGATTTTTAAGTCTGCTATGAGGTGGATTTGCCCTACTCAGGTTTTGGTGTTTATTTGTAAATCCCCAGTCCTCTATCAGACATGGGACAAATGCATAGTCAGGAGTTGCTAGAAGTGTGAATTATATGATCTGGAAAAAAAGTGTTTAGTTATTTCACTCATATGAAATTTGCAGCTTGTAATCCAAGATGTCAGTATGTGTTACATGACATTTTTCATTTTGACTTTGGAAGCCTGAAAAAAAATATCATCAACTGTTTGAATTTCATAGTTTAAAGTGTCTGTCTTATGGGTGATTTTTTTCATGTGGGTTTGGAGCATTTTTCTCTCCTTGGCAGGACAAATATTTTGATTTTCTAGTCTTGTTTCAGAAGCAAGTATGTATAATTCACCCTGATGTACTGAGTACCAAGGGCAAAGATTTGATCGTAAAGGAGCAAGAAAAGTGAGATTGGGAAGAAAGGATATGGGAGAGGAGAGGGCTCCACAGAGCAGTAAGAATCACCAATAAATATTTCACTGGGTTGCTATGTGGCAGCGGTTACACCAGGTCAAGTTGCCTAACAGTAAGTCTGCTTGATGCCGGTTTTTAGTGAGCTGAGCGACTGATGAAGGGATGAATTTCACCAGAAGATTGTGCTTTTGTTTTGGTCAGACATCCAGTGCCAAATGTGAGAAGCTGCCAGGTGCCTACTGGGATGAAACCTGCTTGTCTCTTCTTGCTTCTTGCATTTTCTGTGAAAGCAGAAACAATTTGGTCATTTTACTTACATGCGTGTGTGTGTGCATTCATAATAGAGTTGGAAATAGCAAAACAAAGAGCTTGCTTTGTTCATTTGCTCAATATTCACTAGAAACGTATTAAGCAGCTATCAAATCCCCACACTTTTGAAATTTTAAGTCAGAATAACCAGACCTTAGTAAAAGAAAAAAGATTTCTATGTAGTTTTGTCATTATTGTAAGAATTAAAGCAGAAGTGAAATTAGGCTTATTTGCCTCAGTAAAATCCTGTGGGGATGATAAGCTTCTCTCTTTTCTCTGAGCTAAGAATCAAGAAGGAAACAGTGATATAGAAAACTTTGGACTTAGCATTGCACCAAAAGGTGCTAAACGGATACACTTCAAATAGGAATAAAAGGACAGGAGGCCATCTGAATTAATAATTAATAAGATTAATAATTGGTAATTGTGTGACTAAACAGTACATGGAAACAGAGAAAACCAAGTGATTTTGAACATACTTGGAATTTTGTTTCTAGAAACAGGCATGTTCACCCCCCGCCCCTCTGCCACCTGCCGCCTGTGTAGTTTGTCCATGATTTCTGAGACTGTCATCAGGGAAGCACTTTTTCTTTGTAGGTATATTATCGTTAAGATTAAGTTCATCAGTCATTGTAACACTCAAGGAACATCAATAATCTGTCTTTGTGTCTGTAGACCTGGATGCAGCTTCTGAATTTACAAGTGTACAAGTTGGCTAATGATCCTCCCGGGAGGGAGGGGAAGGCATCCTTGTCTAGCTCCCTCTCCTTCTTCTGCTCAAGAAAGCTCATGTCTCACCAGGAAGACTCTGTGGTACTTTATCCTTATTATAATGATAGCTGTGTTACAAAGTTATTGAGTTACAGTGCCATGGCATCTTTCAAGATCAAATTTATTCATAATTGCAGCTGTTACAATGGCAATTTGTTACACTTAAAATGCTTGGCTCTCCAAACATCACTATTAAGGCGAGTGAAGACGGAGTTTGGCTGCCTGGATCAAGTGGATTTAGACCTGAGGAAAACCAAAGGGAAATAAATACATACATATCCCATGGAAGCCTCCAACCACTCAAGTCCGCCGACAGACAGGAGCGTGGCCTGAAAAACTGCCTTACTGTTTCGCTGTAGGGCTTTCTCAACAGGAGACCAAGTCTGTGCAGCACTTGCCAGTGAGAAAGGAAAATGATAAAAACGCATGCTAAGACCTTCCTTACTAGTGGTGGCATACAGGCCTCTGTAATGCTGTCTGTTGACATTCTATCTAAACTATGAAACATCTTTCTTTTCTTGAATACACATCTTTCTCAAAAACTGTTTTGGAAATGTTTTCTAATTGACACTAAATATTGACTGCATCCTAATAAAAACTCCATTTGTGTGGATCACAGTCATTCAAAATAGATACTTTGAAAGAAAAATTAGCATTCATCAAGCCCCTACTATATGCTGAATCCCTGTGCTATGCAATTCATGAATGTTGTCATTTAATGTTTTAGACAAACTTTGGAAGAAGGGGCATTTCTTTCCAGGAGAAAGACTTAGAGAGGTTAGGTGGTTTTGTTAAAGCATGTGCTGTTTTCACTCCACCATGCTTACTCCTGCCTTTGACAAAGATAAAAAGCAGGAGGGTAAGAAATAGCAGTTAAGAAAGTTGAACATTACTTAGGCTGACAAATCAGCTTCCCTTCTCCCAACTCTTTAAATCCCTTCTCACCAACACTCTAGTCATTTCTCATGATTTAAGTAATTTTAAATAGCTTAAAACATTTGAACTTCAGTTTTAAACAGTAACTTCCAATTAATCCAGTTATACTTAACTGAAGTCAGGAAACTACTGTTATGTCTAAAAGTAAGAAAAAAAATCATCATCGTAAATACTGATAGCCTGCTTATTATGTGTCAGGCTCTGTAGTAGTAGCTCTGTATTAATATATACTAACTTGGTGCTTTGCAACTTTTTTTTCTTGTTATTGTCCTCCTCAGGGGTGAAATTCAATTAACCTTATTAATTTGAATTTGAATTAACTTCAATTTTACTATAATGAGAAACATTAAGTTTTTTTAAACATTAAATAAGTAAGGAATAAGTTTTTGTCAGGCAGAATTGAGCTGAGAGCACCACAAACCATTCTAACGTCTAAGATCTTTTCACCCTCCAAAGATAGTCCTCTTGGTGAGAATACGTATACTAACTCCAATCATTTGATGCTAACCCAAAAGTGAGGTCAGCCCTAAGACTGAGGTCCTGTGATTAGTCTACCCACTTTACAGATGAGAAAACAAAGACCTTGAGAGTTTAAGTAGCTAAAGTTTCCAGGCTGTACTGTTTTAACCGTTTTGTGCTGCATTGCTTCTGACTCTTTAGTCATTCATACCAGTGGATGCCTTTCTATAAATACATTTTACACTGTCTCAAACAGTAATCTTTGTTAGCAACATGGTTGAGTCTGTCTGAGTCTGTCCTGTTTGTTACCTCCTAGTTAACATACATTTGAGTTCTGGCCTTGGCATACTTTGTAAGTCTCAGCCTGAGCCCTTTACTCTGTCCCCTGTCTCAACACTTTATTATTTTATCAACTTTAATCCTTTAGATAACCTACTACTGAACTCAGCAAGCAATCCATATATTCCAAAGTGCGTGCATGTCCTGAGTCACTTCCCAGATAATCTCCCATGGCAGCATAAATTCTGGGTGGGTGTTCAACATCTCATCACACTTTTGAAAATCTATTAATATCATTTAAGTGTTTCTTTGAAATAATTCTAGATTCATGGACAAAACAGTGAGTCAGATGTACCACCTTCTGTGAAACCTAAAAGATTAATAGAATGATTTGTATGTAACTTAAGGTGCAAACTAGACAGAAATATTGAAATGATAGCTGGAAGGCACTGCTGCCTGAAGATCAATTAGAGACGAAGATAAAATATTTTGGAACCTGGGCAGGATTATAAAACAGATGCAGTTTTTCCTTGGTGACTTGCCTCTCACTGAAGTCTTCTCTCTCCCCTGTATCTTTACATTTTTTGTTCTCAGCATCCTCAATATTCTCTTCCTCAGCAGTTCTGAGACTGACTCTCAAAGCCTTTAATTCACAACAAGTTATAAAAGACCAATAATTGCTTCAAGTATTATTCCTTCCCAGAGGATTTGCAATTTGGCAGAAATTGAAGCTTAGATGTTAAGGGTGACAATTTCAACTCAGGGTGAGGAAATTCACAGGAGGGCTTTACTGATGCGCTCCTGGAAGCCTCCCCAGATGGCTGTAGATTGCAGACTCACCCATAGACCTGTTTCTCAGGTTCCAAATAGAACTGAGTGTTGGTTTCATGCGATTTCCTATGTATCCACCTTTTCCAAGATGTGAACTCCTTGCTAAGTGAAGCCCACCTTCTCCTGGCTATTGTGTCTTGTTATGAAACCATGTCTTGACTTGGTCCTGGGAGAAGGCTATGGGCCCAGTGATGAGTGAGATGGATTCCGCTCTTGGCTCCTCCCTGTGGCCGTGTGGGTGGTCTTGCTTGCCTTAGTTTCTCCATCTGTTTTAGTGGAAAGGATCTTAACATTGTAGGAGATCCCAGAACGGAATGTGCTGTGTAAACACAAGGCAATGTTGTTACAATAAATAGCAAATTAGTGACTCTAGCTTAAATTTCCTACACTTGAGGACTTGTGGGTGGACCAAAGAATCAGAAATTGTCACTAGGAAAAAAAAAATTTCCTTCCTCCTATTTTCTGACAAAAACAGAATTTGAGGATTTTGGCTACCATCTGTTGAGAGACTCAATTCTGCCTCTCCCAGTGGAAGGCTGGAAGGGGGGCTGCAGTGGAGTCTGCTGCTGCTGCTAAGTCGCTTCAGTCGTGTCTGACTCTGTGAGACCCCATAGACAGCAGCCCACCAGGCTCCCCCGTCCCTGGGATTCTCCAGGCAAGAACACTGGAGTGGGTTGCCATGTCCTTCTCCAATGCATGAAAGTGAAAAGTGAAAGTGAAGACGCTCAGTCGTATCTGACTCTTAGTGACCCCATGGACTGCAGCCTACCAGGCTCCTCCGTCCATGGGATTTCCCAGGCAAGAGTACTGGAGTGGGTTGCCATTGCCTTCTCCAGCAGTGGAGTCTAGCATTCTCTTAATGAGCTGGCTTGTTGCGATCTGCCTCAAGTGTTCTAACCTGTGTCTCTAGCTTTTCGGTTTTCTAATTTTTACAAATCTCATTTTTTTTTTTAATTTAAAATATCCTGTTGAAATATGTTGCTGTATTAAGATTGACATTTCCTGTTAGGCGCAAAGAGCTGAGAATATCTCGGTTGTGATAGTCTAGCTTCCTTATGGAGACAATCGCGCATGTATAGAAAGTGGTGCTTGCTGGTGGTTGAATGGCATTACTGTTTTAGGTGATTCTGTTCTGAGAGATTCTGTGTCCATTTCACATCCCTCCCTCACCCCTCCAAGGATCCATAAGTGGGCACACAGATCCTCCTTTCTCACCTGAGAGTGATAGTTTAAGAAACAGAGAAAAGGACAGCAGCTTTCTGCCCTGAATCCCAGATCTTAAGATGTGTCCCATGCAGTGTGCCATCATTTACTGGGGGAAATGATATCTGTCTTGTCTATCTAACTAGTCGTCTTTAAGCTCCAATGACATTTGAAGATGCTTTGTAAACTTGAAAAGATCTGTAAAAGTGACACATTAGCCATAGCAAGTATAAGATTGAAATTGGGGTAAAACTAGCTAACTATTTATGATGCCTGGGTGAGAACGGCCCCTGAGTTTATTGGGCCAAGAAAAAACTCAGCCTTTGACCCAGTTCAGGCTCAACCATGGTCAGGACTTGACTTTTTGAGCTCCTGTCCCAGTTGGAATAGAGTGGAGTTCAGGAGTGGAGAATGAAGCAAGTTTATTAGGACATTCTGTGTATTCCACAGTGATTTGTCCAACCTGACTGTAAACAGCAGCTGGAAGACATTCTGCTGAGTCCCCATGTGTATCCATGGATTGTGCAGCTTGGAGTTCAGGGGAAAGGCTTGAACTGCAGAGGCTTAAAAAAAGCCAAAAAACTGTGTGCAGGAACAAAGCCACTACCTTTGCGAGAGTCATGAACTTAAAACACTTTGGGACTCAGTTTATTTATGTGGCAGGGTTGTTTTAGAGATTAATTGAGATAATGCACATGGAATTTTCTTTCCATGGAAGGCTGGGCCCTTGATTTGAAGTCAGAAAAAACATTTCTGTTTTTATCCTTCATTGACAGTGAATATTTGGGCAAATGATTTTTAGCTCTATGAGCAAAGGTTTCCTTCTCTATGAAATGGAAATTATGATAAGAACTCATGTAAAGGTTACAGAGGTTGATTTATGCAGAAGACATGTTATAAAATTGAAAACAGTGTATTCATTCATTTATTCATTCAGTCAACACTACACATCTACTTTGAATTTTTGCCCATAAAGCGTTAGCAATCTAGAGGCAGACACAGAGAAACTGACAATTACAGCACAATGGAAGTGTGCCCGTGATGGAAGTGTGCCCATGGCATGGAGGGCACACTGAGGAAAAAAGTGTAATTATTTGAGGGTTCTGAAATATCTTCCCAGAGGAGTGGTGACCCATAAACCAAACTTTATGGAATAGAAGTTGGACTGCAGGCAAGAAAACTGACATGGGACAAGGGTTTCTAAAGGAGAAGACTGGCGAGGCTTTCTGGCCTGTGACAGGAAATGATGGTACATTGATTTTGGCTGGAGCTTAGGGGTGTATGTGGGCCAGGAGGCAGGTAAGATGGGAGGTACAGAGGAAGAGTCTGATAAGGAGGAACCCTAGGAACCGGGTCTTGATGTACTGCTTATGTCATACCCAAGCATGTAGGCTTCAGCTTGCTTATGTTGGAGTGTCATGTTCTACATGTGAGACTACAAAATAGCATGTACTTATTAAAAGAGGATGTTGCAGAGCTACCGTGAGCTGCACATGCAGTCTGATACTCCTCATCACTCCTTCCAAGATGAGAGAAGGATTTTCACTAACCCAATGAGCTTCTTACCTAAGCAGTCCATCACATCCCAGGGTGGCTGGGCTTGGGGCCAACTCTGAGGCTCTGGCAAAAGTAGAGATATTTGCCAGGTTAAGCTTAAGAAACCTTCTGAGGGTCAACTCACATTGGTCTCATCTGCAACAATAAACATCCAAGTTTAAAGAGCATTTACTGGGCACTACTGTGTACACGGCTCAGCACTGTGCTAGGTGCAAAGGAGAAATAAAGACAAGTAATGACAGTAGCTGCCTCTCATCAAGGCCTCGGTGTGGCTTTGGCATGGTTGTATGTACTCTACTTGGGTTAACTCCTTTAAACACTCCTCTGAGATGGTGGTGTAATCCCTTTTCCTCATAGCTCAGAATGAGCAGTGTTGCATATACACCTAGTCTGTAGAGGAGCTGGGCTCTCAGACTCAGGTGCTCAGGACCGAGAATCCATGCTCCAGTGCCTGCTTGTGGCATGTGATGGAGACAGATGTATACATGACTAAATGAATGGAAGATGGAGACTTGAGAGTAAAGGAAATTGTAGGAAATAATGTAGACTAGAATTAGGTTCCATTTTCAACTGGGAAATGAAAATAAAATGTTTATTACAGGGTATTAAACAAAACATAAAAATAAAAAAAAATCTTTCTTTTGCTTACATTTCTTGAATCATAAGTCAGAAGAATCAATCAGGGCAGATGTCAGATTCTAACAGGCTTATGAATTGAAGGAGAAATGAAAGAATGGGGAGGAATATTAGTTTGAAAGAACCAAAGATAAGGGAAACTCAACAGGCTAGACTTTGGAAGGAGTGAGAAGTCTGAGAAAGCTCTGTGGGCAGCTAATCATTGAAAGGAAGTGGGGGTGGGGGAAGCAAAGCCATAGAAACTGTCACAGAAAAAACTAATTTGTAATATTCAGGGAAGGCAAGGCACGTGGTCATGGGGAAAAAGCATGATTAAGGAGAGAGCAAAAGGATATTTGAAATACTGAAGATGCAAATTCAATCTTGTAGGTCTAAAGTCGAGTTTATTCGTTTTATTTTTCACAAGTTTGCCTTTGTTTATTACTCCCCCAAATCATGTGCGTGGAAGAGAGGAAGGACAGAGTGAGCATCAGGCATCCTCAGGACTCCCGCCGTGCTGTTTGCTTATATCTTAACAGCTGTTTGCCAAGTGCATGCTAGCACCTCAGATCTCCGCGAGGTTCCATGATGAATTCTAATCTTCCAGAATTTTGAGAGTGAAAAGGGGTGCAGATGACACCAGGATAACAGGCTTGAACTGCAGACGTCCTGGTCTAACGGGGACATCTGATCACTCTGTCCATGATGATTAAGGCACTCCACAGGCTTAAGGTATTGACTGCCTTATAGATCAAACTGCAGTCTGCATCCAATCACAATGAAAAGTGGAATGGTGGCGTGCTGAAGGACTGGGTCAGGCAGCAAGTACCAGCAAGGACAGTTTCTTGCTAATCTAAGAGAAGAGCTCTGTCTTAGTCTCTGATTCCACCAGTTACTGTCACCCCAGCTGAACTGAGTCTTATGTAATTGGACTGAGCTGGAAGTTCAGGTTTCTCTTACTATGTAGCCTTATGTCCCTGGCAAGGCACAGATGGTGGGGCTGATGTACAGCTGCAGGGAAATGATTCAGGGGTGCACTGACTTGATACAAAGTGACTTAGCTCCAGAGAACATCCAAGAGATTTAGAGCTTTTTACTCAACTAGTGGCATTTTCTTAACAGTTTAATTGAGCAATTGGTTGATATTTTAGAATTCATTCTCTCATTAAATCATTTAAATGAGTCTCCAAAATGGCAGCCACAGGTGGCCATTGTGTACTTGGCATGTAGCTAGTACAGTGGAGTGTGTGCTCAGTCCTGTCCAACTCTGCAACTCCATGGACTATAGCCTGCCAGGCTCCTCTGTTCAAGGGATTCCCTAGGCAAGAATACTGGAGTAGGTTGCCAAGCCCCTCTCCAGAAAATCTTCCCAACTCAGGGATCTAACCTACACCTCAAGTCTCTTGCATTTGCAAGCAGGTTCTTTACCACTAGCACGACCTGGGAAGCCCATAGCTACTACAGCTGTGGACCTCAATTTTTAAATGTACTTAATTAACTTTAAATTTTAAAACTTATCCTTGATCCAGTTATTGGAAACTGGATTTAGGGATCTTTGATACAATTTGGGTATGTGAATCTACTATTTCTACTGCCAATTTTATGGCATCTAAGTACAGACCAAGTATTACCAATGAAAATTTGATGTCCTAATTGAGATTTGTTGTAAGGGTAAAGTACATACCTGATTTTAGAGACTTAGGACCAGAAAACAGAATGTATCTCATTAGTATTTAAAATAGCTTGTTAATAATGTCTTATATTGCTTACATGATGAAATGAGAATATTTTGGAGTAGTGTTAAAAATTATTAAAATTCATTTCACCTGTTTATTTTTGCTTTTTAATGGGTGGGGCCTCTAGCAAATTTAAAACGATGCACATGGTTGCTTTCTCCTTTTAATGGGTAGCTCTGATTCAGGTGTTGATTACCTGCAGTGTCTCCAGCTCAGAGCTTCCCACAAACAGGCTTGGAAGCAGTGAGGTTCCTGCCCTGGTAGAGCCTAGGGTCCCTGTACGGAGGGTGGAAAATAAACAGATACACACAAATAAGCAGCATGATTCAGATTGTGGTGCTGCAAAGCAGTTATGCAGGATGATGCTGGACTGATTGGTGGAGGGAGGCCACGTTTAGAGAGTGTGGTCGGGGAAAGCCTCCTGGGATAAAGGGATGAATTGGCCTGAGACCTTGGAGGATGAGGAATTGCTGGGGGGATCATAGAAGGTTTCTTGGAAGAGAAGATCTTTGAGCTGAGCCCTGAAGGGTGGGTAAACTGTGCTTCTTTAGTTCATTCAGAAAGACTTCTTGGGCTACTGGGTCAAAAGGAGGATGTAGAGAAAGCGCCTGGCTTGAGACCAGGCTTGGCAACTCGGAAGGCTCAGCTCCAGCTGGGCCAGGGGCCAGGCCATCAGCCAGCACATGAGAGAGTCTGTTGGCAGATTCACCCTCCTGCAGCCAGCGGGATGTTCAAGCTAGGAATGTGACAGGAGTTCCATAAAACTCCAGACGCTTTCAGTTTTGACAGCCGCGTATTCACAGCAGAATATGCAGTAGATTTTTTTTTAATTATTTTTTTCAATTTTATTTTATTTAACTTTACAATATTGTATTGGTTTTGCCATATATCAAAATGAATCTGCCACAGGTATACATGTGTTCCCCATCCTGAACCCACCTCCCTCCTCCCTCCCCATACCATCCTTCTGGGTTGTCCCAGTGCACCAGCCCCAAGCATCCAGTATCGTGCATCGAACCTGGACTGGTGACTTGTTTCATATATGATATTATATGCAGTAGATTTTTAAACTGTGGTTTGTGCCTGGCTTGGTTGTTCTGCCTAACCTTGGAAAGGGGTGGAACGCACTGGGATTGATAGTTATTGTGCTCTGCTCTCTGAAGTCTCAGCAGAGATTGGGAAGTGGACTGAGAACCAGCATTTGTGATGGACACACATCATAGGCCCATCTGTATAGAATGGCTCTGTTAGCAGGTGCTGTGGAACTGGTAAGACATCACCCCCAACTGGGTAGATTAGACTGAAATGGAACCAACAAAAATGATGAGTGGTGGCAGAGTCCTCAGGGCTTCTCCAGGGACTCAGCACTGGTCCTGTCTTGCTTCTTAAGAAACGGTGTGTGTAATAATCATGGGTTCTTGAGGCAGGTCTTGTCTTAATCCTGCCTTGCCAGTTCCTAGCTGTGAGAACATGGGCAGAAAGCTAAACCTATCAGAGTCCCAGCTTCTTCTTTGTTGATCACACCCTTTACATAATGCTAACTGACCTCCTAGGACTGTTATGGGGATTAAGCAATAAGATATATACATAGAGTCTCGCTTATAGAAAGTGCTTGATAAATTATAGCTGTTATTATTATTGGTATCATTTTCATTATTCCCTTTTTTCTTTCTTTTATTCATTTTAAATACCATATAACAGCAGAGTTAAAGGATCAGCTCAGGCCCATGGCTCACTGGTTAGTCTTTTGGGGATACTTTATCTGAAATCAAGAGATCACTACTATCACCACTCTGGGGGAAAATAACATAGTCTTGGCTCTCATGGGCTGCAGGCTCTGGCAAACCTATGGAAATCACAGCTTTCCTCTGACATTATTCTCACATTTCCAGTTCTCACAATTTACAGTGAAAATCTAAGGAGCTTTTGTGTCTAAAATAAGCAACTTGGAAGTAGAATTACAGGGAGGCATCTTCACCTGAATCATTTTGTTGGCAATGATTGCCCCGCTGCATTCTGACATTTAGTGTTCGTGAGGTTCTCAGCCAATTCAGAGAGTCGTGGACTCCGTGCCAGGCAAGGAAGTACAGGTAGTATCAGAGTGTTTATTCAAGTTCATTTTAACTTTGGCTAAAGAATCATTGAATGATGGCTTACAATGTAGTGGAAAAGCACCGACAGAGCTGTGGGTTTGCATCCCAGCTCTGCGTGGTCTCATGGGTAACCTTGACCTTTGCTTAGCTCTTTGAATCTCGGTTTCTTTATCTGGGAAATGGAGAGAACATCCAACCTTTTGTTGGAGATTAGAGACGGTCTAGGTAGAGTGCCCAGAACTGATAGTGTGGTTCTTGGTGAGCGGAGCTGTTGGCACTGGTGGCTGAATTGTTCTGTCTCAAGAGAGCACGTTTACGTGTGGAGGGTTGAGATGGCTCAGGCCAGGACACTGGGAAAATGTAAATTCCACGCTTAGGTAGGTCATATTGTAACGGTAAAAGTTCTTTGGCCAGAATACAAACAAGTGAGTGTTCCAAGAGTTTCTTATATCACCATTTTTTCTTTCTTCTTCTTTTTTTAATTTTTACCTCAAGACAGTGAATATTTACATTGCTTGACTAATATGTTTGGAACTTTGAGAGTACTCTCAGAACTCTCTTCCTGACATCACAATGTACTTGAATACTTTTACACACACCTTGGCTTAGAATCAATGAAACAAAACTTGTGTTTACAACACAGTTGTAAAAAATGCCAACAGTGGGATGAGCTATGGGGTGGTCAGCTCAGCCTCACCAGAGAGAGGCTGCGTCCACCAAGCAAGGCTTCCTTCATGCTGGGGTTGTTTGTCCGTCATATTTGATGGTTACTAGGTGTGTGTCGTGCGTGTTTTACATATGACTGAGGGAATAAAGTCCACAAATGCCAATGCATGAGTAATAACAGCATAATTTCAGTTTGAGTGTCATTATTAATTATTCATGGTTCATTTCCAATTCACATGTTAACTCCTCCCTTCATATCTGCTCTATATGTTTACAAGGCTATTTCCTTGTAGGCTCACATTTTTTCTTCAAACTTTGTGTTTTGTATTGGGTTATAGCTGATTAACAAACAATGTTGTGATAGTTTCAGGGGAACTGTGAAGGGACTCAGCTGCATACGAACATGTATCCATTCTCAAACTCCCCTCCTATCCAGGCTTAGGCTCACATTTTATTTGCTGTTTTATTTTATTTTATTTTTCCCTAGCCTCATATTTTAAGTCAGTTTATTTTCAAAATTTAGAAAGCCAAGTTTGTCCTAAATTGCACCTTTGTCTCTTCCTGCCCGTGTAGAGGGGTCATTATCTGTATTGATTCTGTTGCACGTAAAAGCCAAGTATCAAGTACTGGACTGTGTAATGGTGGTCAAAGGGCAGGCCTCAGAGGAGGAAGAAAGACCTTCCTTATCACAAATAAACTCTAACCTCATTTGGATTCAGGTTCCTCATTTGTAAAATGAAAGGTTTGAGCTAGATGATTTCTAAGATCCCTAGCCAAAAGGCCAAGGATCCATGGCCGAACATGAGTCTGCTAACTGATCATGCCATGGGCCTGGATCCCATGTTCATTGGTGACTTTTTGTGGTGAGGGTGTGTCCCCCTTTCTTAGGTGTATGAAGCAAAGACTAATCGATGCAGAAAGTTAGCTAGCTTTTTGCTTGTTTAGTCACTGATTCCAGAATAGGAAGGGATTCTTGGGGAGAACAACATCCTGCGCTCTGCACCTGCCACCCGAGGGCCACAGGTTCCCAGTCAGGAAGGAGACTCCAGCCTGTGAGCTGTGGTGAGCACATTAGCGAAAGGCAGCAGAGCGTGGATGACATGCCCAGTACAGTGTGCAGATGCACAAACAAGGAGCCCGTCCCTGCCCACAGGGGGTTTGCCCTGTAATGCCATCTTGACTGCTTTTGCCTCTCAGCCCCTGTATCAGTAAGTGCGTCTAGAAGTTAACTCCAGGGTTAATGCCTCAGATGCATATCAGCTTGTACTGAGGCAGGGCTGGAAGGGGCCCTGGAGGTAGGTCAGAGAAAGGAGAAATCTCTGCAGAAGTCCTGGCAAGAGTCAGTTTCAGTGGGCTGTTTATTGGCTAGGAACTGGCCAAAATGCCTCTCAGAGATTGCTTAGACTGGTGATTGGGAAATGAAAACTCTGACAGTTTCATCCTATTCTTGATGTAAGGTAGCTTGAGAGTGAAAAATGACTTCATGCTTGTTACCTGCAGTGCTTCCCTTGCCAATTCTTTTTTTAGTAGCCACTTACAAATAGAGTATTTATTGAATATTCCACCCCAAAAGAGACCAACTTACCACCCCAGCCTGTGGGAATGTGCTCTTGAAAAAAATCTCTCCTCTTGTTATATAGTCCTATGAACTTCAATTAAATTCAGTAACTCCATGTTTGAACCCCCAGAGTGTCCGGCTAGTATGTTAATAAACATATTTGACAGTTTGGTCTCAAGATGGTGAGGGGATTGGAAAGGTACTATTTTCTACAAATACATACTGCTATGTGCCTTGGCTCTCTGCAAGCCAAGGTAACCTAAATTAGATAGGTCAGCTCACTTGAGCAAGAATGTATAGGAAGTGTTGCTCTCTAGAATTAAATCTAGAGCCATTTAGTTTTGGAAAACTACTTCTGCCTCTTCATGGCTTCTGGTTCTCTCCACGCAGGGCACAGCCAGCCTCAGTAAACAGAGCGTCTAGGGGGAAGGAGGTGATCCATTCCTCTGGAGCCTCGCTGCCAATACAAGGTGATAGTTTTTAGCCAGGGCCTGGAAGGAGCCGTGATGTGCTTCAGATGTTCAGTTTTCACCACTCCTTTGGGTGAGGGTTCCTATTTTCTTTGTCGTTGGTCCACTTCACAAGACATAGTGTAGCAGGAAGAGTGTACTGCAGCTTTCTAAAGGTGCCAACATAGAACATTTTAGAACAAGGGACCAAGGAGAATCCTCTTTTGCTAAGACCTACACGCCTTGGTGTTGTAATAACTGCACCTCCTGGGCTGTAATCTCCTAGAGGGCAGACCAGCCTGATCCTTAATTGCCAGCAATTAACTAAATTGTCTTGCCTACTCTGGGAAGTCAAAGGCCTGTGGGTGGATTCACTGATGAAACACAAATGCCTGGCCTCTGGTAGGTGCTCAGAAAAGAGGCCTCCAACTGGGTTGATATGACAACTTATTAGCAAGGACCACCTGTGTCAAACAAACATGAGGTCAGTCTCAGGAACTAGGCCAGCTGAGTCAAGGCAAGTCTGTTAAAAGTTCTGTTCTATTCTTTCTGTGTTTACAGGCAAATTGATTCATTTAGCAATCACTTTCGGTAAGTCCTTTGTCAGCCAGGTAATCTGCTAAATGCCAAGGACACTGACATGAGAAGTACAGTCTCTTCCTTCTAGGAATGTAAGCTTTCATTGGGAAACCCAGCAAATCAATAGTTCAAAGGTTTGTAATAATGGTTGTAGTAGAGATAAACATAGGTTTCTCAGAATACACCAGAGGAGGAAAGACACCTTCACCAAGATGTTAGGATAAAAGAATTTATCCACTGGAATCCTCTGCCAAGAGTTTGCAAGAGGAAAGAAATGAGGACCAAACGTTATAGAAATCCAACCAGGAAATTATTAGGGAGCTCAGTGAGAAAGATAAGAGAGAATGAGGATCTGAGCTAGGGTGATGGCTGTGGAAATGCTGAAAAGTGGTCAGATCTGATCTATCAATGATGAGGAACATTTGATACAGTTTGTGGGATCTTTTTGTGACCTTCTTTATCGTGAGCTTATTTAATCATTTATATTATCTTAGAAGTCATTATATACGTTACTTCTTTTCTAAACTTTGCTTTGGTAAACTCTAAGACATATGCGTTCATTAGAATTGTTCCTTGGAAGGTCTGGAAACCGTCTTGAATGGGGAAACATCATGACTGCCCTCAGTGGAATTCTGGCATCAATGTAGCTTTCCTTGGTTCTAGTCTTCAATCCCAGGCTACTGCTGATTAGTCCATAAGGAAAAAACAGTTGGAAAGTTTGTGTGCACACACAAACAGAAAAAGAAAGAAAAAATCTTAATTCTCAGAGGTTAATGCAGATTGTCCTCATACTAGACAAAAAGTAGGTCTAAAAATTTTAGAGGTTCAGTGGAATTTTACTCACCAGGTGGTATCTTGGAACCGGTGAGGGTCTCTTTTCTGGTGTGAAATAAATACTTTATTCAAGAAATGGCCTACTGGGGAGGGTGGGGAGGAAGGGATATCCATTGGCCCTACTGTTTAACCCCACCTCCTTGGCCTTTGAGGTTACTCTCTGAACCCCTAAGGCTAGCTCACTCTTCTGGCCTAACCCCTTGAGCTTGTAGAGAGAGAAATTGAAACCAAAGAGGTAAGAAGGCTGGAGTACAGATCTCCTGATTTCCAGTCCAGTGTGCCTGTATAAAACTTTGGCCTTCAGTGTCACATTCTGGTCTATGGGGACTGAACTCAAGCTTGCAGCCTTTGGGCTAATGAGAGCAGTGAACTCCTTGGTGGGCATAGTTGGGCACACCAGCACATTGCCATGGCTGCGTGGTGGGTAGTCCGGTGGCAGGAACTCTGCTAAGTATCTGACATGAATCACTTCCTTTAGTCTTCAGTTTCATTTGTCTGCCCCATTTCACATTCAGAGGTTAAGTAACTTATCTGAGGTCAGCGTGCTTTGCAGTAGACGGGCAAGCATTCTCAAACACAGGTTGCCTGGACTTCAGAAACCTCACTTTTAATTAGTGACCATCATGTTTTCTTTTGTCTCATCTTGTCCGTTCAGTGTAGTTCAGAGGAGCTGGGTAACCAAGGATTTGGTTACAGTGAGTTAGTGGGTTTTAATTTTTGTTGTTGTTTTTTAATTTGGGAAATATTTAGACATTGAACTTCATGGACTCTAAGTTACAAGTCAGAAGGTGCCCTTGAGGGGAAAAAGGATTTCTTTCATCACTGCCAGGGCTGTGCTGAGAATTCTTTTACTGATTGATATTTCTATTTTTCATTCATCAGACAATTCTCTCCTGCCATTTGCAGACTGAGTGTCTTAACGGTCTTAAAATGCTTCCAGCTGAGTAATGGAGGACCTCTGCAACATTCCTTACATTGATGATAAAAACTCCAGCATTATGCCATTTCCTGTCTTATTTTCTTCTTTCTCTCACCTTTCACCCACTAAAACTTCTAATAAAGTGATCAGATTTGACTAATCTCCAGGCATAGAAATGTTATAATGACACAAAGGGGAAGAGAAAAGTATGTTCCCTCAACCCACTCCATCAGCTGAGAAGAGATTGCAGAAGGGAGCCACCGTGTTCTATAGAAAGAAACTTGGGCATAGATTTACTTGATCAGGATTCTTGTTTCAGGTGCCTTACAATTCTGTGACTTGATCAAGTCACTTAATCTCCTTGTTCCAGGCGCTCCCCACTGGGGAAAGGATGATCATGGGACAGTTTGATGGTGTTAAAGAAACAATAAGTAGATTTGATTTTGCACAAAACATGAAAAAATTCAGTTTTACTTTCAAAAGCAGTAACCAGTGAGTTCTTTACCCTTTGGAAATCCAAGTACTAGAGAAAACCACCACTACTACCACCACCTATGTGATTTCTTCCTTTGCCCAGCAGCAGTGACCTCATTGGTATATTTTGAGCCTAAATCCAGAGGCTCTGATCTGAAAATGACAGAAGATCATTTCCCCTCCTCTTGCCAGAGACTGAGAACTCCTATCCTACGAGAATTTGTTTTTTGGCTTTCTCTAACACACTGGGGGCTGAAAAGTGACTGACCTACCCTTTATTCCTTTACTGAAAGAGTAATTAAAACAGTCATTCATTCTGTAAATCTTTTAGGGGTGCCTGCTCCAGACAAGGCATGGAATGGCTGCTACGGGGGCTGAGAAAGCCTGAGATGCTGCTTTCGGCCCCAAACCTTCATGAATTCTAGCTGTCATCTTTAAGCCTGTTGCTTTGCTTTTCTTCCTCTGCCTTCCCTCCCTAGATTCTGTGCTACCAAGTGTTATAATGAACCAAGTCTCTAGGAAGTAGACTCAGCAGGTGCTACAGTTTTGATGGCCCTTTCTCAAGTAGCCAAGACTCAGTGGGAACTATGGTCCAGGCCAGGCTCTCACTCCATTGCTGAGAGCCCGAATGTGCCAGAGTGGGACACGTTGGAGGAGGAGAGTGGGGCATAGAATTGCTGACAGTGCTCGGGTGCAATAAGGGCCTCGCAACCCCATGAACACTGACACATCAGACTGGGTAAGCTATCCAAAAGACACAGCAGGGAAAAAGGAAGCTGGATGGGGGAGAGCTGCGGCTCCTGGGTCTTCCCACTGAACAAGTGTCAGATTTGATGACAGTGATGAGAACGTGCTTTCTCTCTCCTCCCCTGAGCCTCAGCCCCAGGGCTCCCATAATTGACTGTGGTGGGTATGAGTTACGAGTTCAGGGAGAGGGAGGCCCAGTGGAGTGACTTGGCACTCCTCCGCGGTGACACAGAAGCCGCCAGGAAGCTGGGAGCCAGGCACTGCCTGGCCTTCACGGAGGGTAGGCGGAAGCTCCGTTGGGTGCACTCACTCATCAGGCCCCGCTCCAGACTTTTATGTGCTCTGACCTGCAAGTTTGGTCAAGTACCACCTTGCTGGAAGCCTTGTCAGTGGTTTCTGAGATGAAAGAACAGCAGTGAAATTGAGAAAACATTTGGTTTGCCTCAGGCAACTGGATTTAGGTGAGAAAATGCCAGTCCCATTCCCGTTGGCCCAGGGATTTTGGACCATATTTTTCCCGGAGGCTGAAAGGCATGCTTTTCCCCTATCCTGACCAGAGTAGCTGTTTGCTGAATATTTCAGAGGGTGATGATGGTGTTTAAGAGCTGCCGCAATTCCAGTGTTTTTGTTGCAAAACATCCCTGCCCTCCCTGCCAAATGTAAGGTTAGAGTTCAGGGAGAGAAAGTGAAAAGAGTGGAAACCCAAGTTAGACAATTTTCCCAAAGGCCTACCTTTCTCATTTCTCTCGACCTTCTGGGGACCCAGCAGTGGGCGGTCTTCATCCAGACCTCTCCTCATCAGAGATGTCCTACTGCTCGCTGACTTAACCCATTTTGAGCTCATTTTAGGTTTAAAAATGTCAGGGAGCCTCAATAGAGCATAGAACACTTGTGCAGACTTCATGCATTCACTCCTGAAGTTGTACATTTATCTTTTGGTAACAGGAGGAAGAGAAGACACTGATTTTTAGCCCAACCCCATTTGATTCATAGTGCTCAAGCTTACCAACCTAACAAGCAGCAGTTTCTTGATTTCCAGGATTTGAGACCTTGACAATAAAGAGGTTTACAGATGCTGGAAAGATTAAAAACAGAAGCTACCAAAGTATTGAGAAGACCTCAAATTGAAAAAAGAATAAAATGGATGAAATTAAAACTTTGCGTACCCAATTCTGAATTTTTATGTACTCACCCCTCCCCCTCAGGTTTTTTCCACTGTGATCAACTCATAACATTAGGGTCCATGGAAATTAGAAACAAAAGCTATTGCCATTTATATTTAAATAGCTTAGAGAATAAGACAATGTGTGCAGTGGAGCTGAATAGTCACTGGAGAAGTGTTTCTTCTCGTATGACTACAACTTTCACAATCATTGCTCATGAGCTGTGGAATTAAGTGGTACATTATATAAAGAAGTAAGATGCTGACATACTTTTGATATTTAGCATATCACTCATGTCCTCTGCTTGG
>NW_011494784.1:3206562-3224008 GCF_000754665.1 Bison bison bison
CCTCTGCTTGGAGAAATAATGAGAATGACTGCCCTTTCCTTTGCCAGCCTTTGCCTCTTTTTATATTAATCTCAGCTGAATTGAACAATTTCTCCACTCTGTACAAAATAATGCTCGTCTTTGTATTCACTTAATATACAACTTGAGGGCATCCAATTTTTGCAAATACAGATCTGGGAATATCTTGAATGATTTATACACAGAGTTGCAGGATTGGTCAAAGAGAATCAGAATCTATTAAGTGATTAACACTTTGTTTTAAGGTAAAATTGTCATTTTGGTAGTTATCTAAAACTTCAGCTCTATTAAGGGCAGAATGAGGTGTAATTTTAAATGCTCAATGGATTTTATTAATTATCTTGCCTTGGCTTTCAAATTGCTTAGAGGACAATTATTCAAAAGACAAATACATGTAGAATGAACTCATGCCATGATGTTTTTAATGCTGTGATAATCTTGATCCCAGAGTGAAGCTGGAGGGAATTTTGTGCTGTCCCAATTTAATCCCTGCCTTAAGATTGCATTTAATCAAAAGTGTAAATTTAACTCCAGGTGGCATGCAGACAGTAGAATTAGTTTTAGGTACTTTAGAATTCCATTTCCTTTTAATACTTTTAAGCAATCAAAATTGTTTTCGAATTTCCTCTCATTGCTTGCACTACTTGTCCTAAAGTTTAAAATAGAAGAACCTGAAACCCAGCATAAAAAATGTAAGATTCTTTGCCATTTAAGTATCTAGTGAATGTATATCACTGGCTTTTCTTTCTACCACCTCTAGTCCATGTGCTAGGTGCATCTATGTGCTTGCATACACAAACACACACTTTTCTTCTTCTTCTTCTTTTTTTTTTTTTAAATAAAAATTGAATTCTGTTTTTATGCACTGGAAAGCAATTTGGCATGCCCAGGAATAGGGAGTTATTTTTTTCCCAAAAGGACAAATTACACTGGTCTCAAAAGACAGATATCTTATATTTGAATCAAATATAATGTGTTATGCCCTCAAGGGATTTTAAGAAAGTTTAGGAAGTGACATCTTCTGAAATTATCTTTCCTGGAAAGGTAAAGCAAAATATATATTGGGTTGGCCAAAAAGTTCATTCGAGTTTTTCTTTAACTTTTTGGCCAACAACAATATGTTTTTATTGAACATAGGGGAAAATACTATTGCTTGTGGGTATTATTACTAGTGCCTAGGATGGGTGGTCTGGAGTTTAGAAGATAAGTGTTCCTTAAAGGAGTATGCCCCAGCTTGTTTTTTTCCTATCAGTTTGGCGCCTTTTCTCATTTTGCTTTGAGTTGGTTTAAATCATTTTCTTGTTCTTATATTCCCCCTCTGTAACTGCTTTTAAAACCATGCTTATACTGTGTGCTTTGCTTGTGGACAAGTTGTTGACCATTTAAATATCGGAGATGCTCTTTATTAATCTGAGAGAATGTTTCCTTTAGCATTGTGGGAATCATTGACTTTATTTAACCCTGGGCCCTTGTAGTTTATGAAAGACTGCTAGTTTCTGCGATAATATTCCAGGTTCTTGTCCTGTGTCAACCACTACTTCATTCATGTATGTTTATCCATTTCAATTTAGACACTGTCTTTTGTTCCTTCCAAGAGTTAGACTGGTATTGTGGAAGAAATGGCCCCATCTCAGAAGATAAAAGTCTGTATAGCAAGAGATTTCAAGTCGGGGATTAAACCAAGAAGGGTTCCATGATACCTTAAAGTATGTAGAAAGAACCATCCTATTCATTGCTAGTAAAGTAAAAACTCTTGTGCTGTCATCTTCCTTTTGTTGAACTCTGAAATACCATATTACGTTTGATGGAGTTAAGCATATTCCCTTCTTAGCACTCTCTCCTGTTTAAAATTTCCTGCAATTTTTTTTAATAGCTAGACCTAAGTGAAAGTGAAGTCGCTCAGTCGTGTCTGACTCTTAGCGACCCCATGGACTGCAGCCTACCAGGCTCCTCCGTCCATGGGATTTTCCAGGCAAGAGTACTGGAGTGGGTTGCCATTGCCTTCTCCAATAAAACATACCTAATAGAAAATATATTAATTCAATGTAAAAATATTATCTACCCCTCTACACCTATTTATTGAGGGCCTATTGTCAAGCATTGCCCTTGATACTAGGAACATAAAACTTAGTTTCTTTCTTTCAAGAAAGTGGGGAAAAAACATGCAATTCAAATTCAAGGTGTTAAATCCTGTATGAGCCTGCATGCATTTATATAGCACAATATATTTGGAGCTTCACAGCAATGTTGTCTACAGATGAGAATATAGAAAGTTAAGATGTACATGGTTTGCTCAAGGCAGCCAGGCTAGTGATTGGTGACATTCTATCAAGAACTCAGGCAGCATATGTTCCCAGTTCATTATTCTGCACTGCCTGTCTGTGACATAGTCTAGCCTAACTCTTGTCTGTTTGCTTGTATGAAGAATACATGCTAGATACTTTTACATATAGCTCCAGAAATACGCTCCTTGCTTTTTTAATATAAACTAATTTAATGTGAAATTGTTTTTCAAAATTTGTTCCAATATGCTATCCTTTTTTTCATGGAGTTGCAGAGGTGGTAATTGATATGTCCTAGATAGCTGGATTAACTATATCTACTGTTTTCTAATACAGTGTTCCACACCTGCTGTTACACTGAATAGCGTTTTATGCCCTTTGTTGTTGTTCAGCCGCTAAGTTGTATCTGACTCTCTGCAACCCCATGGCTGCAGCATGTCAGACTTCCCTGTCCTTCACTATCTCGCAGAGTTTGCTCAAACTCATGTCCATTGATTCGGTGATGCCATCCAACCATCTCATTCTCTGTCACCTCTTCTCCTGCCGTCAGTCTTTCCCAGCATCAGAGTCTTTTCAATGAGTCAGCTTTGCACATCAGGTGGCCAAAGTATTGGAGTTTCAGCATTGGTGCTTCCAATGAATATTCAGAGTTAATTTCGTTTAGGATTGACTGGTTTGATCTCTTTGCAGTCCAAGGGACTCTCAAGAGTCTTCTTCAGCACCACAGTTCAAAAGCATCAATTCTTCAGTGCTCAGCCTTCTTTGTGGTCCAACACATCCGTACATGACCATGGAAAAACCGTAGCTTTGACTATATGGACCTTTCTTGGCTAAGTGATGTCTCCTCTCTTTAATATGCTGTCTAGCTTTGTCATAGCTTTTCTTCCAAGGAGCAAGTGTCTTTTATGTCATTACCCTTGTCTTATGCTTGAATGCTTCATACTTGGTTTCCTTTCTATCCTAGGAGGTCATTTTATAATTTCTTCTCTATTTAGATGACATTGAACCTGTGGTTTTTATATCAGTATAGTTGAAAGAACAGAGTCTTCCTCAAAGCTCCTTACTGGACCAGTTTGTAGTGGCTAAAATCACAGGAGCATTGTCAAAATGGTGTTCTGCCCAAGGCCTCATGCTTTAGAGGGCCTTATGCTTTAGAGGCCTCATTGAACATTTTTTTTCAGCTGAGTTTTTGTCCCTATCAGCTGAGGAGTTGTTAGGGTCTAGGAAACATACCCACCCTGAACCTGTGTCTTCTTCTAGACCATTTTCCCTGGTAAGCTGGAGCCCAGAGTTAGTTGACCAGATGACTGGGAACCAGTTTGCATGATCTGTGTCAATTTCTTTCCTTATCCATCCACTGGAGGGTGAAATGCACTCCTGGTATACCCACCTCTAGGCCTCGAGGGATTGCCATGGGCATCTGTGGCCCATGGATAAGCCAAAATAGAGACGCATAGTGTTTTAGGACCTTTGCATTAGTTATTCACATCTTCCTTGAGACATTTATATGACTAACTTCTTATTCAGGATTCTGTTAAAATATCACATCTTTCAAAGACCTTTCTTGACTGTCTTACCTAAAATAGCTCCTTCCTCCATAATCACTCTGGACTACCTTATGTTATTTACTTTTTGCACCATTTAACATTATGAAAATCTATTACATAATCTTTTATTTATTTCCATTATTATGGCCTAACTTCAAGGAGAATGGAAAGCGCCTGAAGGCAGGAAATTGGTTATTTTGCTCACTGCCATTCTGTAGCATTCAAAACAATGTCTGCCACATAGTAGGCACTCAATATAATATTTTTGGAGTGATTAGATGAATGAAAGAAAAGGCCTTGAAGGTGGGGAATAAATTTTGCTGCTTTAATTGGATGTAACCATTTTCCTTTTTCCCTCTCACACGTCATTTTACCAGGAATGGGGAGGGGAAAAAACAGACAACAGTTTAGGAAATTAAGTGTGCAAATAAGAGTGGAATAATTTGAGGGAATAAATATGACTCTAATTCTCTCAAAGTGAGTGATACAGTTACAAACATAATGCCATGAGTTTTTCACAGAACTAAATAAAGCATGATTAAATTAATGACACATTTAAAAATTTGGGATTCTCTTGGAGAAAGCCAGCTAATCATAGAGTTTTAGGACGGTTGAGGTTTTTTACTGTGGCCTGTGTTGTCTTCTTTTACCCTGTTCTAAACACATGTGCCGAGAAGGCAATGGCACCCCACTCCAGTACTCTTGCCTGGAAAATCTCATGGGCAGAGGAGCCTGGTAGGCTGCAGTCCATGGGGTCGAGAAGAGTCGGACACGACTGAGGGACTTCACTTTCACTTCTCACTTTCATGCATTGGAGAAGGAAATGGCAATCCACTCCAGTGTTCTTGCCTGGAGAATCCCAGGGACGGGGGAGCCTGGTGGGCTGCCGTCTATGGGGTCACACAGAGTCGGACATGACTAAAGTGACTTAGCAGTAGCAGTAAACATATGTGCAATGTTTATTTCACAACTTTCTTCTCAGTTACCTTTCAAAACTGTATGATTCCTCATAGTCCTGACCTGACGATTCTCTAATATAAGCTTCTGATGCATACAGTCATTAAATAGAATTCAATGTGCCTATCTCAAAGAAATCAAGTGAAAATTCTCCTGCAGATAAACAGTAATGCTTATTTTGTTACAAATATAGTTCTTTTAAATGGCAGAATTTGATTATGGTTTTTTCAACAAAAAGAGTGACTCACATCAAATAACAGTGTCAGTATTTAGTAACACCTTGATTATTTGTTAGTGACTAGATAGCCCTGGGTGTTCTTTGGAAGGACTGATGCTGAAGCTGAAATTCTAGTACTTTGGCCACCTCATGTGAAGATTTGACTCATTGGAAAAGACTCTGATGCTGGGAGGGATTGGGGGGCAGGAGGAGAAGGGGATGACAGAGGATGAGATGGCTGGATGGCATCACCGACTCGATGGACGTGAGTTTGAGTGAACTCCGGGAGATGGTGATGGGGACAGGGAGGCATGGTGTGCTGCGATTCATGGGGTCGCAAAGAGTCGGACACGACTGAGTGACTGAACTGAACTGAGATAGAGGAAGATTTAAAGATTGTAGCATCCTTACCTGAATGCAGACTTTCACTGAATTCTCTGATTCTTTTCACTAATTAACTCTGATTTCTTAATCAATATTTGAGAAAACTTTGGGGATATGTTGGCTTCAGATTTTAAGGTTTAGAAGTAGCTTGTCAGTGCTAAATCGTCTCCATCAGTCCCTTATGTCCAAAGGAAAAAAGTGCATAGCCAATATTCCCTTAAGTAGGACTTTTTGTTTGTTTGTTTTCAAAGTCAGAAGAAAACTGAGGAGAGAAATCCCTTTGTGCTCCGTTTCCCTGTTTTGTCAAAGCTAATAAATATTGTGAAATATGGAAGCACACATATTTATTTCCTGGCATCTGCTTCATCGAGTCATAGAAGTAGTAATATAATTTACTGTATTCCTTTCTAAATATTCATCTTGCATCTGCACAGAATGACTTAAGGTCATCTGTCCACAGGAGCACCTGCCTCACCTCTGTATTGCATTTAACACGAACTTTTTATTTTCAGACAAATCAGAGATAGACCACACACACAGATAAATATTTCAAAGCCAGAAGAGAGAGAGTGGAGAACGTATTTAGTCTGTCTTCTATTATTATAGATAAAAGAGGCCCATAAAGATTTTACAAGGTCACACAGGTGGCTGGTAGAGAATCTGAGATTATAAACCAAGTTCCCCAAATTCCAACCCATCTTCTCTTATTTACTCATCTTTCTCTATATAGTCTGTGTTATAACATACATTAAAACCACCTAAGGTACTTTTTATATACTATGTTTATCATTATTGCTTTTAAAATATGTTCTAATTTAGGCATTTGTCACATTTGATATTATAGGGTTATATAATAGTAACCAATGGAACATGTTAAAGGAAATTTAAAATCATTTGTATATATAACATACTTGCATAGGTCAAAAGTAACAAGATATTGAAGGGTCAGCAGTAAAAGGTTTCCCTCCTGTTCCTGGACCTCAACCCAACCACCTAGTTCAACCCCCAACCCCCAGCCCCCAAGCAGCCAAGAAAGCAGCCAGTGTTATCAGAGTTCTCTGTGTATAGCAATGACCTCAGAGAGGTGCAAAACTTGTATCTTTTATAGTCTGTGGTACTTTTCCCTTTTTTTTTTTTTTTCATCTTAGGCTACATCATGGAGACTATTCTCTGTCAAGATACAAAGCCCATTTCATCATCTTTCATGGTTGCATTGTACTTCACTATGTTGGTGTGTTGTTATTAATTAATCTCTATCAGTATATATTCAGGTTGTTTACTACTTCAGTTATTACTAGAAGTGCTTCAGTAAATAGCCTTGCATTTTGACATGTGTTAATAAAAATGGAGGAGAGCAGAAATTAATGTAACATTGTAAATGAACTATACTTAAATAAAATATTTTTTAAAATGTAAGGTAAATTTCTAAAAACTGAATGACATCTTAGGATTTCTGTAGGTCATGTCCAGTTACTCTCCACAGAGTTGGATAGATTTACATTCCTGTCCCATTATGTGAGGATGACTGTTTAACATTCCTCACTGGTAAAATGTCTTCAGTATTTAGAGTGTTTATATCCAAAAGGTGAGATGTGAAAAGCTTTACCTTGGTGTGGGTTTGATTTGCTTTTTTGTATTTATATTCATGAGGTTAGGCATCTTTTTATATGTTAAAGAAACTTGATTTATATTTTCAGCTATTATTGTATCATTCCCTTTACCTGTTTTCCTACTGCTTTTTCTCTTATTGAATGTAGGAACTCTTTACATCTAAGGGAAAGAGCATTTTCTCTATGGTTGTTGGTGCTGTTGTTCAGTCAGTTGTGTCCGGCTCTTTGCGACCCCATGGACTACAGCAGGTCAGGCTTCCCTGTCCTTTACCGTCTCCTGGAGCTTGCTCAAACTCATATCCATTGAGTCAGTGATGCCATTCAACCATCTCATCTTCTGTCATCCCCTTCTTTGCCTGCCTTCAATCTTTCGCAGCATCAGGATCTTTTCTAAAGAGTCAGCTCTTCCAAACAAGTGGCCAAAGTATTGGAGCTTCAGCTTCAGCATCAGTCTTTCCAATGAATATTCAGAGTTGATTTCCTTTAGGATTGGCTGGTTTGATCTCTTGCAATATCACGAGTCTTCTCCAGCACCACAGTTTAAAGGCATCAATTCTTTGATGATCAGCCTTCTTTATGGTCTAACTCTCACATCCATCCATGACTACTGAAAAACCATAGCTTTGATTAGACGGACCTTTGTCAGCAAATTAACATCTCTGCTGTTTAGTATGCTGTCTAGGTTTGTCATAGCTTTTCTTCCAAGGATCAAACGTCTTTTAATTTCATGGCTGCAGTCACCATCTGCAGTGATTTTGGAGCCCAAGAAAGTAAAGTCTGTCGCTTGTTTCCACTGTTTCCCCATCTATTTGCCATGAAGTGATGGGACCAGATGCCATGATCTTCGTTTTTTGAATGTGGAGTTTTTCTGTGTGTGTGTGTGTGTGTGTGTGTTTTAATATTTAGTTTTGGCTGTGCTGGGTCTCATTGCTCTAGGTGCAGTGAACAGGGGTACTCTCTAGTTGTGATGCATGGGCTTTTACTTGTGGTGGCTTCTGCTGTTGTGGAGCACGGGCTCTAGGGCATGGGGGCTTCGGTAGTTGCAGCACATGGGCTCAGTAGTTGTGGTGATGAGCTTAGTTGCTCTTGGCAATTGGGATCTTCCCGAACAGGAATCAAACCCTCGTCTCCTGCATTGGTAGATGCAGTCTTTACCACCGAGCCACCAGGGAAGCCCAAATGTTGAGTTTTAGGTCAGCTTTTCACTCCTCTTTCACCTTCACCAAGAGGCTCTTTAGTTCCTCTTTGCTATATGTTTTTCTAATTTGTCTTTACCTTGTTTATGAAGTAATTTTTGCCATGCCATATTTATGATTTAGTTGAATTTATCAATTTTTCCAAATCACTTTTTTGATTTGTATTATACATAAACATCATTCACTCTCAGGTTATTTCTTAAAATCTCCTAAAAAAATCTGGGTTTCTTATGGTACTTTTATAGGTTTATTTGTTTACTTTTAATATGATTCATTTGGAATTGATCCTAATGATTAAGATGTGGGAATGGTTTAAATCTTATTTTTCCCCCAGTTGTTTGGTGTTTCAACATCATTTATAAAGTACTCTGTTTTTCCCCATTGATTTGTGATAGCAACCTTATGACATAGTCTAGTCTTGCATATTTTCAGTCAGTTTGTTGACTTTCCATCCCATTCAATTGATACAGATATTTATGTCAGTATTTATTTCAGTCATTAGCTTTAATATCTAAAGAGAAGATTTTTCTCACTATGGGATGCATTTTTAAAGTGACACTACATATTTTTTCAGTTGAGGCATAATTGACTTTTAAAACTATAAAATTGTACATCATTGTGATTTGATATATTTGATCTATTGAAAGCATTTCTCCCTTCTAGTTATTTATAACTAACACATCCATCACTGCCCATATTTATCTTTTTTTGTGAGAACATTTAAGTTCTACTCGCTATTAACAAATTTCTATTGTGCAATATAGTGTTATCAGCAATGGTCACCATATTATTCCTTAGATCCTCAGACCTTATTCATCTTACAACTGAAAGTTTATATCTTTTACCAGCTTCTCCCTATTTCCCCCATTACCCCCAGCCCCTGGCAGCCACTTTTTCTATATTTTTTATCAGTTTGACTTTTATTTAGATTCCACATGTAAATAATACATGCCATATTTGTCTTTCTTGTAATACCACCATTGATCTTCTGTTTCTATTTTGTGATTAGCTATATAATGGGCTTCCCAGGTGGCACTAGTGGTAAAGAATCCACCTGCCAACGCAGGAGATGCAAGAGACATGGGTTTGATCCATGGGTCAGGAATAGAACCTGGAGTAGGAAATGGTACCCCACTCCAGTATTCTTGCCTGGAAAATTCCATGGACAGAGGAGCCAGGAGGGCTACAATCCATGGGGTCGCAGAGTCGGACTTGACTGAGCACACACATACTGTCCATACTTAGATAATACAGATTCGTAAGATAACATCCTTTTCTCTGATAGGTGACAGATTTCCTTCCTCATGTATATAGTATCAGAAAGTTGGTAAATTCCAAAATCATGAGATATGAGTTCAGCTGAGACTGTGTAGGTAGGCTTCCCATAATCATCCATTAGCGTGCTTCGCGTGGCATATCAAACTAACAAAAGAAAACATGTTTCACCAAAAATCCTGGAGTGGCAAATGTCCACTGTTCATGTGGACCACATCAGCAGTAAGCTCTGCATAGAGGGAGGGAGTGCCTTTAACACCATGTGCCACACATGTGGTGAAATTACTGGAGGCTACACTGATCAGGACTGAAGTTTTTTTTTTTTTTTCTGACTTTAATGTAGATTCATAATATATAGGAAATAGAACATTTAGAAGTTAAACCAGTGAGGGAAAGCACACTGTTTTCCTTTTTTCCTGGGCTGGCTGTAGTTTTATGAAAATAAATTTCTAAGTGGCTTTTCTTTGCGTTGGGCTTCTTGTCAAGAGGTGAAACCTGTATAACGCATTACATCTGAGTTTCTTTTTTTTTTTTAAGGTCTCAAGGACAGACATATGGATAATGGTTTAAAAATATAAATATGGTCTTTCCAGTCATAGAAATCTTCTGCCCCAAGAGGTGCTTTTCCCGCTTTCCCAAAAATGTAGGGCTCAGGACTCATAAAGCACCAAAGCAAAATACATGGTATTTGACACTAAAAAAAAACCCAACTGTGCTTTTCTTGAGTTTTGCAGCCCTGTGATCAGGCAGTGTGACTTATAGTCAAATGTAGAGGCCAACTTGCTGTGTTACCTTCTAGCCACTGAATCCTGTAACTAAGCGTTTTTGTTTGGTAAAATTACAGAAGAGACGGTGCTTGGTGAGATATTTTGTTCTATTTTCATACCTATAGTTCATGTAGGAAAATGACTGTCACTTTTCTCACATACTTATCCTATTTATCCATTTCTCTGTGTGTGTATACATAAGGAGAAATACATACAGTGTCATTGTAGAGACAGCTATTCACCCCTACTCCACTGTAGACTTGTCCTGAGCTTGAGTCATTTCATTATTGGGTCCACACGAGATTTAATGTCTGATTTGTAAATAGACATTGGCAGTTCAGAATTTATGGAGGCTCTCTTAGGAAAGACCACCACCAATATAGGGTTAGTTTGAAAACCATTCTGTCCAAATGGATCTTACCAAGTGTTCAAATATGAACTAGTTCAATCTTGTTGGGGTAAATCTTATAGACAGTTATAAGAATTTATAACTGTTAAATTAATAAATAATAATTATATTAGTATAATACATAATAAATGTTATATATTATAAACATTTATAATAAATGTTATAATAAATGTCTTATAGACATTTATAAGAATTATAAATATTATTTGCATAGTCAAAATTTTCATGAATGATCTGTTTTGTATAGTGATAGATCCTGCATCAGATGTCATTTATGAAGATAACATTTTTATGAAGTGAAGAACTGTAGAATACTTGCTAAATATTCTTTGGTAAAATTAAGTCCTTCAGAGGCAAAGATTATTCTTAGTCATCTTTGTACTCCCAGCCCAGTGTCTGGTATTGAATAGGCACTTACTGCATATTGAATGAATAAATGAGTGAAAGAAACTCATTTCTTAGATTGTCTGAAATAGATTAAAATGTTTCCTTGAAATAGACAAAATACATGCATGCCCATGCTTGCTGCTCTACTTTAAGAAGGAAGTTGATTTTGTTCTGTGGTTTTGGAAACATGGTCACTTTGGAAATTAGTCTCTTCATTAAAAAAATTATACACATTTTTAATGACACATTAGTTTCAATGTGATTTCTGAATAGCAGTCTCTTGAAATAAAGCAAAAACAAAATCCCTGTTAGCTTGCCTTGGAACTATTGTTCAATACTTTAAAGAAATAATTTGTAATACCTTTTATTTGGGCTTCCCTAGTGGCTCAGATTGTAAAGAATCTGTCTGCAATACAGGAGACCTGGGTTCAGTCCCTGGGTCAGGAAGATCCCCTGGAGAAGAGAACAGCAATCCACTCCAGTATTCTTGCCTGGAAAACTTCTAGGGACAGAGGAGCCTACGGGGCTACAGCTCAAGGGGTTGCAAAGAATCATACACTGAGCAACTAACACAACACATCTTTTTTTATTTAGTGTATACACGTGTGTCTGTGTGTATGTGCATGTGTGTAAGTGATGTAGAATGATTCAGTGCCAGAGAGTCACTTGGTATAGATTAATTAAAACAGTAACAGAAAACTTTCATTTTCCAGAATATTATTTTCATTTATTGACTTTGTGCTCATAATTTTGCTTAAATAACCTATCAGAGAAGGTACTTATATGATGTTGAGCTGTTGATCCTAATCATAAATAGATCTTATATTTATTTGGGAGGCTATGTGATTGTTTGCCTTGTTAGTGATATAACTAAGAATTCACTATTTAAGTTCATCTTGCACACCAAATTGTTATTCAGTCACTAAGTCATGTCTGATCCTTTGCAACCCAATGGAATGTAGCCTGCCAGGCTTCTCTGTTCATGGAGTTTTTCAGGCAAGAATAATGGAGTGGGTTACTATTTCCTTCTCCAGGGGATCCTCCCAACCCAGAGATCGAACCTACATCTCCTGCATCTCCTGCATTAACAGGTGGAGTCTTTACCACTGAGCCACCAGGGAAGCCCTCCGATATTTTGTTGAATAATATTTTCCAATATGAGAATCATAGAAATTTATTAGTTGGGCTTTTGGCCCTAGTATCCCTGGGTTGGGAAGATCCCCTGGAGGAGGAAATGGCAACCAACTCCAGTGTTCTTGCCTGGAAAATCCCATGGACAGAGACTGGTGGGCTACAGTCCATGGGGTCACAAAAGAGCCAGACACAACTTAATGACTAAACAACAACAAACCTTGTTTATAGCCGTGCATTTTGAGCGTATTCATTTCTCCTTTAATATTTCTTCTCCTCCAGTAATCTTTGAAATAGGAAGGAAGTCATTATTGAATGGTATGGGTATAGAATCACAGTAGTGGACAATAACATCTCTGTCACTCTGTTTTTAATTCCTTTATGGAGAATACAGATAAATGGTGGAAGGAAGCATTTTAGAATAGTATGATTAAATTAGCTATGGAAAGAAGAAATCAACAAAAGAGAATTTAGGAACAAATTGTAGAATGCCACCTGGGCTGATATTACATTTGAGATGCTTTGTTCAAAATGAAATATGCTTATTTTTATGTTGCCATAATGATTTCCTATTTTTAAAAATACCCCCATTCATACCCATATCATTTAGGTTACAAATCTGTATCAAACTCAGAAGTTCCCTTATGTTTAAGCATAAGCTGAGGCTAAATGTTAAGACGTTTCTCAAACGTAGAGGTTTTGAATTTTGGAGCTGGCAGAGAACCTGTGACTCAGGAAATTGAGTGACGATTCCCACTTTATTCCAGAAACAGGCCTAGTAGAGCTTTGATTTTCTGATTACCCAAATAGTGCTTTTCCCACCACTCTGTGTGGATAGACATTTTAAAAAAAATTTGTGATCCTAGAGCATTTGATCCCTGGATAGTTTGATGTGTAATCCTAGAACATTGAAAATTTTTATACAAAATTTGGCCTATGGGTCAAATCCAGCCTCCCATGTGTTTTTATTCACTGTTTTATTGGAACATCAGTTCAGTTGCTCAGTCATGTCCAACTCTTTGCGACCCCATGAACCGTAGCACGTGAGGCCTCCCTGTCTATCACCAACTCCCAGAGTCCACCCAAACCCATGTCCATTGAGTCAGTGAGGCCATCAACCATCTCATCCTCTGTCGTCCCCTTCTCCTCCTGCCCTCAATCTTTCCCAGCATCAGGGTCTTTTCAAATGAGTCAGCTCTTCGCATCAGGTGGCCAAAGTATTGGAGTTTTAGCTTCAAAATCAGTCCTACCAATGAACACCCAGGACTGATCTCCTTTAGGATGGGCTGGTTGGATCTCCTTGCAGTCCAAGGGACTCTCAAGAGTCTTCTCCAACACCACAGTTCAAAAGCATCAATTCTTCAGTGCTCAGCTTTCTTTATAGTCCAACTCTCATATCCATACATGACCAGTGGAAAAACCATAGCCTTGACTAGACAGACCTTTGTTGACAAAGTAATGTCTCTACTTTTTAATATGCTGTCTAGGTTGGTCATAACTTTCCTTCCAAGGAGTAAGCATCTTTTAACATAGTTACACCCATTTATTTATTTACTGTCTATGGTGCTACAATGGCATCTAGGTTGGTCATAACTTTCCTTCCAAGGAGTAAGCGTCTTTTAACATAGTTACACCCATTTATTTATTTACTGTCTATGGTGCTACAATGGCAGAATGAGTAGTTATAGCAGAGATTGTATGACCTGCAGAGCTGAAGATATTTATTATCTGGACTTTCAGAGAAGAAGTTTGCCAGCCCTTAGGATGAATAAATCAGTTTTTAAAACTAACACTATCGATTTAAAATAAATTGGGAGTTAAATGTGCTTTCTAAAAAAGCTTTAAGGGGTTGGCACATTGTTGAGAAATATGAATGATCTTTCATAAAAGAATGCAAAACCTACCTACCTTAAAAAATAGAACCAGGGTTTCTAGGGACTCTTGAAGCTCCTGGACTTAGGATTCTAGTCTCCAGAATGAAACCTGTGACTGACACAGGATGGGAACTGTCTCAGACTGTCATTGGATAGAACTTGAACATTCACCAAATGTCTTTCTTGGCAGGTGGAGTGGATCCAACAGCAAGTGGTAAAAAAACGGACCAAGAGGGATTATGACTTCAGCCGCACCCAGTCCACTTACTTCAATGATCCCAAGTGGCCGAGCATGTGGTATATGGTGAGTTCTGCTGGCCAGGGCCTGTGGCATCCTGTTGTGTGTTGTTCAGCAATGTTGGGATGAGGAAGACAGAGAAACAGTGAGCAAGGACTTTTTCCTGTTTCAGGGCCCGCCACTGGTGGGTTAATGGCCCGAGCTATTTTCTGGATCTTTTTTGAAGTTAACTCTCTGGTTCTAAGGAGAAAGAGAGAAATTCTGATCCTGAAGGTGTTTCTACTTGAGATCTTACTCTGTGTAGTAGTTTTGTAAGTTTGGGTCAGAAGATGGAAAAATAACATAAAGGGCAGACACCCTGAGACTTAGCAATAGTTGTGTTCACCTCTGGTACATATCAACTCTACTCTGAAACCAGTCTGGTTAATGAATACTGGCTCTTGGAAATCATTGAAATGACTCTGCTGGTAGGTAACAGATTCCTAACTTGAGTTATCTAAATGTACCTTCTCACTTTGGGTAACAATTTTTTAAAAACTAGACTAGGAAAAAAATAGTTGAAAAGTGTTTGACTTGTAGCTAGTTCAGTGGTTCAAGCCCACTGCAGTATTCTTGCCTGAAAAATCCCATGGACAGAGGAACTTACCTTGTGGACTACAGTCCAAAGTATCACAAAGAATCGTGTGTGACTGAGCACGCACACAGTAGTTCAAGCAAAAACTTTCAGCAAGGGAAACTTAATGTGTTGGGAAGAATGATCTAGAAATTCACTTGATGTTGCCTCCTTTGAAAATGTACTTCTCTAACCTTAGGGTTTTATGTTTGTGATCCCTAAAAAATTGACTAGAGTATGATACTTTATCATGAAATGTATATGTTATCAATTTGCTCTATAATCTGCAAAAAGACCTTAACTTTTTAAAAATTTTTTTGAAAATCTTTATTGTAAATTATTGCCAGAATTATTTCCCCCAGTCCACCTTGTTTTTTTGCAGTCCCTGACCCTGCTTCTCTATACATCCATTGCATTCCAAATACGTGGCTCATGCTTTTCTGCCTCCTTGCACTTCATTCCTTCCCAGAGTGGCCTTCTGTCCTGTCCCACCTCCTCAGGTCAGAATTCTGCATCGCTCAGAGCCCACACCTGAGGCTGACTGTTTCATGTCTCCCATGTCCTCGTCTGTCACGGTCCTTCCTCTGCTCTCCTGGGCCCGCTGTCTCTGCCATTCGTGACATCCTCCCCTTGGCGCTTTGTTTTAGTTTTTATTGTAGTTTTAAATCTCCTCTGTTACTTTGTGTGTGGGGGTCACTTACATCCTCCCATCTGAGAATGTAGCCTAGCACCTAGCAACACTAGGAATCTGTGTTCATTTGGAGATGGGTGAATGTGGCTGGCATTTCTCCCAGTTTCCCTCCTCTTAGTCTTACCCAGAAGTGGAAAGTTGTGGAAAGATTCTGGACCCCAACCAGAGTTTTACACAGAAAACTCTTTCACGCATAAGGGGAAATAAAGGAGCCATGAAGCTAAGTTCAAAGGGAGATGAGACTCTCATCTACTCAAAGCATCATTTGAGTAGAAATCACCTGAGGGGACCCTGATGCTGGGAAAGATTGAAGGCAAAAGGAGAAGGGGGCGGCAGAAGATGAGATGGTTGGATAGCATTACCGACTTAATAGACGAGTTTGAGCAAACTCTGGGAGATAGTGGAGGACAGGGGGGCCTGGCATGCTACAATCCATGGGGTCACAAATAGTCAGACATGACTTAGTGACTAAACAACAATGAGGGGACAGTGAGACGCTTGCCAGCTTATTAGCTCCAAGACCAAGAAAGAATGAACCACAAGGGAAGGCATTAGAGGGAGTGTTAGCAGGAGCTCAGGAGAATTTGTCTATGCTGACAAGATGATAAGGATGTAATAGGATTAAGAAGTAGAATGGAAGCAACATACCCGTAACACCTCTCTTCTTAAGGCCCAGGGGCAGTGAGACCCTCTTTGACTTGCATTTCTTTTTTGCAAGAAAGAAACACATAGCTATCTGCACATGTCCTACTCAACAGTGCAGGTGGACAGCAGCTCCCCCTGACCCTCTCATCACTCCAGCAGGGCAGGTTGGGCTGTTGCAGGAGCCATGGTCAAGGTGACTCCAAAGATTTCAGTGTGTATAGGGGAAGATCTCCTTACACCTGAGAACCTCTGCCATTTCTTCAGAAATTCTCTTTTTGATGTGAGGAAAGGTTAAGAGGGAAGAGCTTTTGTTTGGCTCTTTAAAATACTGGATGTTTTTCAACACATACTTGACAGTAATAATTCAAATAGATCACGTTCATTGAGCACTTAGCACATGCTAAAGTATAAGGTGCTTATACTTTATTCTTATATTTTTCTAATGTAGTTTAAATAGAGATGTGTGTTTAATATTGGCCCTGTGTTATAAGAGTTAGGAATCCAAGGCTTATAAAATTTACATCACTTCCCTAAGATCACCCAACCTGAAAGTGATGAAACAGAGATGCCAAGCCAGGTAGGTTGATGGGAGTCCACAGGATGAACATGGCATCGTATCCCCACCCTTCTACTATTCACAAACAGCTGTAAGCGAGACACTACAGCTCTCCAGAAACTTCTAATCTGTCTATGGAGAAATGACTGAAGTTCAAGGAAGAATCATGGGTGCCATGTAGGATGAGCAAAGTGTCTTGGGAGCAGCCAAAGCACTTCAAAGCTTCCTATTAAAGGCATACTTTTTCCTTAATGAAAGCAATGGGAAATTGATTACATACCTATGTTTATGTCAGTAGTAGTGACAGAATTGGAGTCAGAACTTCAAGTCTGCAAACATGGATTCAGTTCCCCATTACTTCGCTTATATGGCCATGATCGAATCACTTAAACTCTTGTCAACTAGAAAATAAGAGTCAGATCAGATCAGTCGCTCAGTCATGTCCGACTCTGCGACCCCATGAATCGCAGCACACCAGGCCTCCCTGTCCATCACCAACTCCCGGAGTTCACTCAGACTCACGTCCATCGAGTCAGTGATGCCATCCAGCCATCTCATCCTCTGTCGTCCCCTTCTCCTCCTGCCCCCAATCCCTCCCAGCATCAGAGTCTTTTCCAATGAGTCAACTCTTCGCATGAGGTGGCCAAAG